>NC_065515.1:13652884-13766902 GCF_006386435.1 Epinephelus moara | reverse complement strand
CTCATAGCACTGGCGATCTGAACCGGTCAGTGGCGAAAAAAAGCACTTTTAATGCGCAAACTTATACGCATTTGCCCCCGTTACCGTTTTAGCTCGTTTCGCGGCTCCGGTTGCATCCGCCTCCCTCAATACTGAACCAATTTTAGAACGAGTTGTACCCATGAATCATACGCACACATACTCATGGGGAAATAGGGCCCAGGTTGAAAAATACCGAAGTTGTCCTTTAAGCGGATCAAGGCAATGGAATCCCACATGTAGAGTGAGAAACAAAATTAGCAAGAAAACCTGGTCAGGTATTTCACAGTTCTGTTCTACCCTCGTCCACCATGAAACAAAAACGCCATGTTTTATATTTCAATAAACATCTGGGTAAAATTGTCTGTAACCTTTAGTCACTGATGTAGATCCATGTTTTTTTTTTCTTCAATTTTTGTTACTGCAATTAGTATTACATTTCATTCTAAGTAGCATTTAAAAATGCTTAAAGTCTTAAATCTAACTTGCCTCAGTCTGTAAGAACCGTGTGAAGAACTTGTCAAAGAATGCTGTTTCGGCATGGTGGTGCCTGCTGGCCAAGAGACGGGGTTGAAGCAGCAAGAACATTCAGAACTTATGATATGATATCTCTTTACCCTGAGGCAGGTCAGCTCCTCACAGGGGTGTCAGACCGTCGTTTATAATAGTTTTTGAGGTTAACACTTTGGGGTTTGTATTTTTACCTCTACTGCCAAAAATGTCTCCACCTCCGCCTCCTGCCATTGTAAATGTGTCCTTACGTGTGACAACCTTGTGGTGTAGGAGGGTCCTCATCCTGTGTTAACTGTTGGTAATTGTCACAGTGGTGATGATGATAAAAAGTAAAACTAATATTGCAATAGTTGTGCTTTGAAATAATATGAGGTAGTATGAGGTAGGCTGCAGCACAGGCAGTGTGTTTGTGTGTAATGTTATACTGAGGTGGAGCATTATGGATAACTGAGAGCACAGGTCTTTGAGGAGGACAAATAAAGGGCATTATATTTATTTATAGTCGGCCACCTGCAGCCTTCACACGTGTGGAGACCTTTGGTAAACAAAGCTGAGCTGCCTACAGTGTGATTGCACGTCGGTCTGAGCGCTGGTGAAGAAGCCAGTGAGTCACAGGCTGGGCCTCTGATCTAGGTTGGGTCAATGGCAATGAGCTGCTCCCAGTTAAAACCATCTAATTCAGCTATCTTTTGTTACCGTGGCTCAGCGCGATGCACGGTCCTTGGCTGTGAAACCGCTTGAATTCATGCTCGTGAAAACAGAACTGAGCAGGGGGTCAGGCTGCCAGGCCCTCCTGGAAACACAACCCTCTGCCCGGCCTCACTGTTTTTCTCTTCAGGACGTGTCAGATTAATTCACTCCTGACTGCACATCCTAATGATAGGGTGTTAAAACAATTTTGAGGTGGAATCAGGTAGACCCAAGAGGTGTCAGTGTCACTCTGTGCTTTCTCTGCTCCCTTTCATATTTCTGTAAGAAGATTACTGAAATGCTTCTGTGCTCTGCATTAAAATGTTCCCCCAGTGCCTGACTGTGATAGTGCAAGATGTATTATAAAGCACAAATGCAGCATCCGGCATGTGTCGAATGATTTCCTCCATTTAAACAAGTTGTCCAGCAGCTGTCTAATTAGAGGTTAGCTGACAGAGGTTAACTCAGCTTCCTCTGTAGTCTTCTAAGCTAACACCTGTAGTGTGGGAGGATGTGGGTAATTCTGGGGCGAATAGGATGTGCATAACTGTGTCGAAGGCCAGAGTCTGCTGAAATACCGATCATAGTTCTTCTGTTATAGTAATTTACCTGCTCTTCCTCCAATCACACAATTAGGAACACTGCAGTGCACAGACTGTCCTGGTAGAAATAAGCTGCAGGAAGACAAGGCAGTAGATTTTAGCTGCAGTTTGTGAGGTTTTCAGTGTTTTTGAAGCCAGTGAGAAAATGCCTGGGGCTTACTCACAGCTTTGCCTAGTCAGGGCCAACTTTTCAAGGAATAAAGAACTGGCATTTGTTTATAGTACTGAATACATCAAAAAGAAAAATGAGTGTTTAAGTCTACAAATAGGGTGTGGAGTGCAGTTAGTCATCCTCCCCTAGTGCTCGTCTGAAAAGTATCTCACTGGTGTTAATAATACACAGCTCCGAAAAAGAGTGAAGAAAGCACAGGAGGTCAAAAATCGAATCATTATTGAACTGTGGTTTTGTTCTGGAAAATGTGTGTCTGTAGAATTTGTGGTTTATTAAGGTTGCTCTGACACCGAATAATTAAGAAGAGGGATGTCTCATGTTCATTATGTGTGTGTGTTTTTCTTCTTTGTCTTCAACAGAAAATTTCAATACCACGGTCAGAAAATTCCAGTGAACTGCAAACGTTTACTTTCTACCTGTCTAATGTGGGCCGAGATAACCCCCAGGGCAGCTTCGACTGCATCCAGCAGTACATCACCAGGTGAGAGAAAACACTAACACTCACTCACTTTCCCTTGTCTCTCGTCCATCAAATGTGCAGCTACTTCTTTTTCAGAAACATGGATTCGCTGACTGTAATGTCAGCGATTATTTTAATTGTAGGTTAGCCTTTGAATGTCTTTGAGCTCTGTGTAAATAATAAGCAGTGTTTGGACAGAGTTGCCTAATGAGTGTTTCCAGGCAGACAATCTGTTTGTTTAACATAGTTGGGACCTGAGGTGAATCACCAGGCCTCTCAGTGATGCTTAACAGACATCTCTGATGAACGTAATCGGGACTTTGGCTCCAAGTAGCAGTTGCTAAATGGAAAGATGAAAACCCTGAGGTTTATTGCCATTACTCTGGCAAATGATGTAGTTGCCCTATTTATTTTTAATAAAACAAATGTGGGAAGATGATACAGGCAAATAAGACACGGTGTTAGAGGAATACTTCACCTGCCAAATGATCCCATTGTGTATCAGTTACTCACCTCGTATTACATTGAGTTTCTGAGGAAAACGCTGTTTATTTCGCACGTCTCCATGATGAATGAAGAATCCAAAAAAGGGCAAATATTCCTAATGAGTTGAAGTAAACAGGGACAGCTTTTCACGACAGTAATACTATATCAAAACATCCTTTTTCAAACCGTCACACAACTTGCGCAGTATAATCCAAGTCTATCCAGTCGTAGTCTCAGTACCTCCCAATCACATGCATTTTGCTGTTCACTGTGGAGGCAAGCAAGAAAAACAACACAGTGAGTAACTGATAAACAAGTGGTCATTTAGCAGGTGACAGATTCCCTTTAACCCGTAATTCTTCCAACATTTTTCTTAATTTAAAGCAGCTGTGCGGAACTTTCCGTTTTCGTTGATTATAGCGCCCCAGTTGGTCGAGGCGGTATGACACCCACAGCCTGGTGTCGTAAAAATTCCGACTGCAGCCTTCGGCTTCATTCGTAAAATCTCGACTGCAACCGGCAATTACCGCATGCATTTGTTTTGGAGAGTGAGAGGAAAATCATAAATGCTCTGGTGGAGCTCTGAATTTCTTATAAACTGAGGACAACTGCCTGCTGTATATTTGTGTTCATGGTCACAGTCACAGATAATTTTGTGGCGTTTGTTGTAACGTTACTAGACAAAAGTGGTTCACATCAGCTAAAGTTACATTTAGCTTGCTTATAACTTCCATGTCGTCATATATTGAAGTGAAACAATGTCTAACAAGTTGCGGTATATTCTTTAAATATAAACAAAAATTACATACCTGTCGATTAGGAAAAGGGCCAACTCGGGATCAGTTTTAAAACCTTTCAAATCTCTCAGCTCTGTCCACTTGGTGAATGCCGGACCGAGGTTTACACTCATTTGGGCTCGAGCCCTATCACTGTCCTGTTTAGCCTTCTTCTGTTCTTCTGTTCTTTTTCTTTTAGATGGTGCTCCTTCTTTATCCGCCATGACATTGAAAGTACAACCAAGTCCTTATAGACACATCTGGTAAAACTGTTATGTGTTCAGCAATGCCCGATGCGTACCGCTTACTCGAACAACACTCTCTGTAAACACGGCTCTTCTTCTTCTCTCAATTTATTGGCGGATCGCAAACAACTTCCAGGTGCATACCACCACCTACTGTACAAGAGACTACTCCCTGCTACATGTCATTTAGCCTGTTTCTTAAATCCTACTCGTAAACACGGCTCCTTCTTCTTCTGTGGTTTAATGGTTGCGGGCCGCTGTGGGCGTGTAGACTTACTTCCGCCTCCAGGTGCCGTATTCTGGTTTGCTGACTCCCGCTGTGTCCGACCCGAGCTAGGCTACGCTAAATAGCCATATAGAGAAAGGCTTTTTTGTCGCTGTTGGGTTCAAATAAATTTGCGGATCTTCAAGGGGGGGGGGTGATACAAAGTAGGGACAGTTTTATAAATGGTAAAAAGTTCCGCACAGCTGCTTTAAATATCAAACAAAGTAAGTTTTTGCAAATTGTCCACAGTGCATGCATTTTTGTTTTTGACATATTTGTGGTGTAAATTAAAATGGGTGTGCAGGACTTTCTCTCGTTGCAAATGTCTCTTTGTGTCAACCTGCTTATGATGTTTGTCAATTCCCCTCTGTGCATCAAGCCTTTGAAACTTGTTTTCTACACTTTCTCTGGCCTAACATATGCAAAAAATTTGCTGACTGAATCAAAGGAGTAGACCAGATGTCTGTGTTGAAGAGGAAGGAAGTTGAAAAACAGAACGGGGAACGACAAGAATCTTCTGCCTCTCTGACTTGTCGAGATTGTGACCCCGTTATTCTGAAAATATTTTTAACAAGTGGGTCAGGTAGAGTTCATCCACATCTCTGACTGGAACCTAATCAACCTTGAGTTCCAATCTAAAGCCCAAATGACAGAGCTGAGCTTCCACTGACTGCGCCAGCAGCACCATCTCATTTTCTGCCAAATCCTCATCGAAGTGGAGGGGAATCAAAGGGAGGCGGAAAGTCGGGAAAGAATGGGATTTGATGCGGCACTGAGTCTGTACTGTGGGAACCCACAGTTGGATGGAAATTGAAAAAATAATAGTTGTGCCCTCAGGGCGTTTAATGGATCTCATCTGGGCAGGAATGCACAGTGAAGGGGTGGGTTATTGCAAATAGTGAGAGATTTAAGGTTAATGCTGAGAATTGACAGTGGATTTGTGTCCTTAAATGTAACATGTTCGTGGTTTATCTCTGTCAAACTGATCATGTAGCACCTTTTAAAAGAAGTGGCGTTCCCTTTCCCATGCTTTCCTTTCTTTTTCTATTGAAGCTCCTGGTCACTCTATCCCCGTCTTCCTCTCTCACCATCTCCTCTTTGTTTTGGCAGTGAAGGGAGCATTCAGCTGGATTGTTTGGGTGGGATCCAGGACAAGATTACAGTATGTGCCACAGACGACTCCTACCAGAAGGCAAGGGAAAACATGGCCCAGGTCGAGGAGGAGACTCGCAGTAGGAGTGCCATCGTCATTAAGCCTGGGGGAAGATACGTAGGTGAGGAGACATGGCACAGACGCATGCAGAACACCAAACACCAGATATTTTCTCAGTCACAGACCTGCAAAGACACTATTAAATAAGCTTTAAGCTTCTGGTCGATGGGAAAGAGGCATTTCCTTTTAAACACTATAAAGGTGTTGGGAGTTAACAGGCATGAAGAGAATGGATAAATTTCTGTACCCTGCAAGTGGCCCATATGTTTGTGTAGCTTTTCTCTGCTGGTGAATGGGTTCACATTGCACCAGACAGGTTGTTTGGGTCTGGGGCTGAATGGCAGAGGGCCAGCACACTGCCACCATGCCTCATCTGTAACCAGGACTTTATTGAATTTGATGGTGGTTGCTTCCTCAGTGGTCAAACAGCTAATGTGCCACATTCACACTGATCCTTTTCTTCCTAGCCCCATGAACGTAATTCAAACACACAGAGGCGGAAATGTCCTCGGGCGTAATACATCAACTTTCTGACTTTTTGTTTTGGTCTCTGACCTGCACTGTAAAACATATCGTGCTACAGCTGCAGTAGAAAACCACAGCAGCCCTGCCTCATTGCCTGCAAAGAAAGAAATCCACTGTAAGCCTATTCACTGTTCAGCAGTGAGTCAAAAATGATGTCTAGTCCATGTGTGCTGTGGAGGCAAACAGTGTGTCAGTCTCAGTAGGAGGCAACGCAAGATTGAGTCTGAATCACCTGAAAAAAGGTCTCAGTGGGAGAAGGTGATAATAGCTGATGTTTGTAATGGAAGGTGAGCTCGGGTGGACGTGGCAGCGGTAAAGATCAGTGCATGATACATCTTTTGTGAGTCATCAGCAACTTCTCTCAGCCATTATCAGTCACTGAGATAAAAGATTTTGACAGAAATAACTATATTTCAGGAAGAGATTATAGTTATTTTCTGTTCTTAAGAAAACAAGCAAGTGTTGGCTGCCAGCCAAGGAGTCTCTTGAGTCCTTTTCTACCAGCACTTTTGTTTCGGTGCTCGATAGTAGTACTGAAAATTTCCTCCTGTCATTTAAAATCTTAGAGATGCTTAACTGTACAAACTATTTTTTCCTATAGAATGATAACAGTGATGATAGTTTATATGGTTTCTAGTCAGTACCTCCAAATATGAGGCCATGGTCCTCTGCCGTAAAACGGTGGATTGAGTTACTGCCTCAAGCGAAGGAGTCTAACTGTGTGTTCCAATACCCATGCTACCATACTTTCTAGTATGCCAGAAAGAGATGTAGTATATCCCAATACATAGTATGCAAAATTCAGTATGCCAAAAATACCACAATGATCAATCATGCTTTTCTGGCTGTTCTGACCCACAGTCCTGTATGTCACATAGACTGAGCCGCAAACAGATGACAGCTTGACAGCTGTTTGACAGCTGATTGACAGCTGTCAGAAGTCACAATGATGGATTACAGCGCATTCAAGTAACTGACGACCAGTTGAATCGTAATAATAGGAATATTAATTGTTTAATTGAACAAAACAAATCATAAATTTTACAAGCAACAATAAAAATGACGATGTCAGAGAACTGCAGATGTAATTTTACTTTCACAAATATAATATGGTAAAATCTACAATCTATGCAGTTATAACATTAAAGTTAAACTACATAGCCTATATTGCAAAGTAGCAACAGCAGAGCTCTCTGGATTGATCTCCGTCTCATCTTGTTTCATCTCCAAGATAACGGATATAAAAGCAAGAGGGACAAAGCTCAGGACGTAATGTTATGAGACAGTAGTATGTCCCAATTGTGTTCATACTGCATGGAACAGTATGTACGTTTAAGGGCAGCTGCAGTACCTACTAAAAGTAGAAAAAGTATGTGATCCGGCACGCACCATAAGTATCTCGAGGTCTTGATCACAAGGGGTAAAATGGAGTGTGAGATGGACAGGCCGTTAAGTAGTGATGCAGGCGTTGGGACCTGAGCTGGAAGGCAAAATTGTCAAATTATGAGTCCATCTACATTCTGACCCTCACCTATGGTCGTGAGCTTTGGGTAGTGACCAAAAGAATGAGATCGCAGATACAAGCGGCCAGAATAACTTGCCTCTGTAGGGTGGCTGGGCTCAGCCTTAGAGATAGGGTAAGGAGTTCAGAGTAGAGCCGCTCCTCCTTCGTATCAAAAGGGGCCAGTTGAAGTGGTTTGGGCATCTGATCAGGATGCCTCCTTGGCGTCTCCCTTTAGAGATATTCCAGGCAAGTCCAACTGGTAGGAGACCCTGAGGTAGAACCAAGAACACGCTGAAGGGTTTATATATCCCGTCTGGCCTGGGAACATCCAGGATTCCCCAGGAGGAGCTTGAAAGTGTTGCTGGGGAGAGGGACATCTGGAGTACCTTGCTCAGCTTCCAACCCCTGAAACACAGCCCAGGATAAGCGGATGAAAATGGATGGATGGAAGAAAATACTATGATGACACTGACAATTTGATCAATGAGAAATCTGCTAGATTATTCCTTATCCAGTTTCTCTAATTTCAAACTCTTCCCTTTCTTCTGTATCTCCTCCACACCTCAGGTAAGAAGGTTCAGATCCGGAAACCGGCACCTGGCCTCTCTGACGTCGCCCCGTCTCGGAGGACATCTCGGCCTGTCATCATCTCTAGCGGTACACTGAAGAAGGGCACAGCTCAGCACAGGCCGCTCCGAGAGCGCCTCACACACCTGCTGGCCCTCAAGCCTTACAAGAAGCCTGAGCTGATCCTGAGGTTGCAGAAAGATGGCCTCTTGCCATTAGATAAGGACTCTCTGGACAGCCACCTGCAACAGGTTACACACACATACATTTATTGCCTTAGTCGCCTCCAGCAGCTGCAGAGGCAAGTAGACTCACCCATGCCTCTATCTCATTTCCTAGGTGGCGAACCTGAATGGGAGAGACAACACCTTCACATTGAAGGACTTTTTGTATAAGGATATTCAGAAGGACTGGCCGGGCTACACAGAAGGAGACCAGCAGCTTCTCAAGAGAATCCTGTTTAAGTACGTCAGAGATCACTCACTTTTAACCCACTCATCACCTTTTTCTAATGATAGAATAGGTAGAATTTGTCACACAGCAGAAAGTTAGTCATCCTTATATCCTCTAAATGGCCAATTCTTGTTTTACCCTTAACACTGATGATGTTATGAGTCAGTCTAAGGGGAAGTTCATTTTGCAGTGATTGTGACGGAGCATGCTGGCAGCCTAAGGTCCCTGAGCTTCTGAGCAACAGCAGCCAATACTGTTGTTCTGCAGTTTTTGTTGTGTGTCTAACTTTGGTATAGATCTGATATACTTCTTTATACTATTCTCAAGTTACAGTTCAGTGTTGTGGAGCACAGATTTGTGACACTGCAGAGCACCTTGTTTTGTTGTTTGTGTCGACTCTGTGGTGAGGGTGAGGTAACAGGGTGATGGCTCTGGTATGTAAGACTCATAGAGCTGCCAAGCTTTGTAGAGAAATGTCCTCTTATAATGGAATGACTAGTATGTGTGCTAAATCTTTCCCTTTTAACATCTTGATACATAACCAAATAAGATTATAGTGTAAGAGGTATGATTTAGGATATATATATATACATTTATAAGGCTGTCTTTGATTGAATTCTTTCCACTTGAAATTACATAATTGTGCAATACAAAACGTAAGAATGTGTAAAACACACCTTTTATGTGTAAGAATGGCAGGTGTGTCCCCAGGAAGTTTTTTGTGTGCGCCACAGATTTTGGTCTAAGTGTTGTTTTTGTTGACAGAATGAGCTGCTGGCCTTCTTCCCAGTGGAAAAATCTGGTTTCTCATGATCTGGGACACTAAGGAAAAGCAAGCTCCCAGCTAGCTAAATATAGACCAGGCAGCAATGCTCCGGTGCTCAGTTTGTGTTTACGTAGTGGACTCAAGAATAGCTGCTATTCTCCATGATAAGCTTAGTTTTTACTGTGGTGCAACTCTAAAGGCAGCGAGAGTGTCGACACGGAGTGACCAGAAGAATAGAAACACTTAGATATTGTAATGCAGGGCTATAATCCTGCAACATATACTGCCTTGTATACTTCCCTGAAATTTCCGGGTTTCGTTAAGACTGCTGCTAGTTTTATGGTATGTTTGTGTAGTTTGGGGCTTATGAAAGTTTTTTGGATATTTTAATAGTCTACAAATATAGAAAAGCAAAATGCCTCACATTATAATTAGTGTAGTAACACAAACTACAATCTTACTGGCACAGTGACATTAAAAGATGGTCTTTATGAAGGCCCAGACACACTAAAACTGACATCAAAGAACGAGTGGCAACAAAGGCCGACTGCTGCATCGCCTCATGTCTCATGTCTCGGCCAAAAAGTTGCACATAAACACACCGCAAAGACTACAGCCAGTGACCAACACCGTGCTGCAGAATGAGTCCTAAACCGGGAATGAGTTAGCTATTCAACACCCCCAGTTCCCTCGTCTTGAAGTCAGCAGGTTTTTGAATGGGTTTTTGGTAGGACACATGAAATAAGGTCTGTGTTTAACACAAGTTTAAGAGATTTTCACATTTTCAATCAATAAATACCCCACTCCTTAACTTTGAAGCCTTTACATGGGCTAAATGAGACAACAGAGTATCATCACGGCGAACATGGCTTTACAGCCTCATTGTGGTGGCGACATTGAAGTCATACGACTGTGGTGTAGTTAGTTTATAGCCCAACATTAGCTTTTTTCTTGTGACGATTGTATTTATGTGTCAAAAATCATAAAAGTGGTGTTAGTTTGTGAAGAATAGCTTGTCATATTGTTTGCCACAGAGATTGTTTTCCGCAGTAATCCAAAATCCAATGGAAAAATCCCACTGACTTTGTGACGAGGGAAGTAGGGCAATGCTAACCTCAGCATCAGCCTACAAGAAAACGCCATCCCTGCACCGCTCTACTAGCACATAGTTCTGCGCCTGCATGAGAGGAAATAACTCTCCATACCAGCAGGTGGCAAGCATCATTCAAAAAGGGGAATCAGAAGACTGACAGGACAAATTCAAGACGCTAGTTAGCCAGTTAGCACACAACACAACAACCCAATGTTAAAAGAACAAAGGGATACTTACTGTGTGCTAGTGAATAATAACACAATTACGAACCCCTTCTGCTAAAATCTCAATGGTTAAAAAAAAATAATCTTACCTAATATAACATTTGTTTTGATCTTGTGTCCTTTTAGTTGTTTGCTTTCCTCTCTTCCATTTCTCCTCTCATGCACTGAACTGAACTGCCAATCAGAAAATCAGAAAATAAGACAATACATAAAACCACACAAAACAAAAAAACAAAAAAGAAGCAGTAGATTTTAAGGATTTAAGAGATAAGGAGGTATAACAGTTTACACATACTTTGACCCTATTTGTGTGTCTCTCTTTTAACTATACTTTGAGTTCTGTTTGTGAGTTTATCAGCTGATTAAGAACCACAACCTCCCACCTAATACCACCTCCCCCTCCCCAGCTCCTCCAGAGTTTGAGCTAATGCAGTCAGTCACGCAGGAGTAGCACAGCAACACGATTGGAACGCACATGATGCAACAGTGTTCCAGCACATGCTGATCCGTGTGTGAGGTGGCACCCATCCAAGGTTCAGCCATATCAGTCTGCCTGCTGTCTCACTTGTAGCTCCTGCCTGTCTATCTGCCTGTCCCTACCAGGGACACACTCGCACAAGCACACACACCCTGATTGAACTAGGGTGGGGCATTGACGAGTCTTGGTGTACCCAACTGCCCCCTTCTGATAATGTCATCAGCTGTGACAGCAGCATCTCTGCGTGTGCAAAGTGCTCTTCAGCATGTCAGGTTATAATGTCGTGTTTGGAGCAGTGGCTTCTTTAATCGCATCGGTAAATCCCTTGAAGCAGAACCAGAATTGTCTGATCAAGCAAGCAAGCAACGCACTGAAATTCAGCTTTAACAGTTGAATCTTACAGGTGGAGTGTGAAATTTGAATTCAGCACCCAAACAGATACACCCCTCCTGTCATTTAGGCCTACGACATTTACCGCTCCCACTGCTTTTCCCCTGTCCTGTGCACCAGCACATCCCGTGTTGTGTCGCTCGGTCCGATCCACTTTGTTTCCAATTTAGAGAACCAGGGCTGTGTATGAACACCGGATATTTCTCAGCACACACACAGAACAGACCCCTAGTGGACCGTGAGGAGATATTTCATGAATTTGACAAAGTGTATCGAATTGAAATCATAGACTGCACCTTTAACTGCTTGTGAATAGGTATTAAAACAAGACAGGATCAACGGGTTGGTTGTTAGGTATGAACTTCGTCTTGGCTAACTTGGTTGAGCTCTGTTTATCGAGGTTGAGCAGCAGTTGTTTGACACAGCGCTGTTGTTTTGCCACTTCTGCTGTGTGACGGATGAATCTGCTACATAAAGAGGTCGGACTAGTTTAGTGCATCATAATCAATCTGAGGCTCTGTTCACACCTGACACTAAGATGGTTCTTGGCTCTAAATCCAGATGGAAACACTGCAGAGAAACTCATGTGCAAGTGGTCAGGGATCGAGTGGTATGAAAGCGAGCCGTGCAGCATGTCCCTAATCTCATTGAATGGCCATGTAGTAAACTGTGTAGTGTGCATATTGTCTGATAAACCTCTCAAACATCCATGCGCAAAATGAGCTGCAGTACCATATTCTGCATCTCTCGCTTTCTCACTGTCACTGTAGAGTGTCATGCCACTTTGTCACTCGTCTTGAACTAGCTGCCAAAATTGTTCAACCATCAAAGCAGCGTCTGTGAGATTACACGTATTCTTCTGTGGAGAAGAAATAGCAGAATTGGACTATTAAACTGGTTGCAAACTTGTAAACAGATTTCATGATTGAAGTTTTTCCCGACCACTTTCCGACATGAAGTGTGTTGTTATGATAAAGTGCTGCTTTGTCAAGTAGGCCCTCATTTGCTCTGTTGTCATAGCTACCCACTCAGCTTCACAAAGCAACTGTTGTAACTTGTTTTTAAGATCCTCATACATCCGTAGAATTAGCTTGTCACTGGAGAAATGGCAGCTATGTGGTTTGTGCATTTTCTCGAGTATTTTCAAGCTCTAAGGGCACACATGGCCGTGATGGCTTCAGCCTTTGACTTGCCTTTGTTGCATCAGTGCAGATGGAAATCTGTCACCTTGACAGGCAGTTGGATAGATAAATCAGTGTTCCTGCAGTGCTGGTATGCAGAAATGATTTCAAGCTTCCTTGTATGTATGTTCATACATGCATGTGTTCATTTTCAGGAAACAGAGCCAGGCCCAGAACAGCTCTGCCCCTCCACTGGAGAGCCCGCCCAAAGAGCTGGCCAGCAGCTCGCCATCTCAGGTGAGAGTCTTGATCCTTCTTCTACCTCTCTCTCACCTTCACACACTTATGCCCCTTTTCGACAGTCATGGGCTGGCCTGGCTTGACTTGGTTTGGTTTGGGCCGACAGCCCAGTGCCACATGGATTTGCATTTCCAGTACAACAGGGCTGCCCACATAAAGGAGTGTCACACTGATGATGGCTTGTCTTGAGTGATGAAGGTTTGAAGTCCACAGTCCACAGCTGAAGTCCCCTGTTATTTTTGCTAAAAGAAGTTCACCTGTTGAAGGTGAGCTGTTTGCAGAGGTGCAGTAAGAGCCTGTTGTCTGCAGCTCTTCATCAACATCTCACTGTAGCTGTTTCTGCTTTTACTTTCCTCCCTGCTGTATTATTAGACTTGCCTTTATTGAAGAAAAGCCGTTACCAAAGTTGCACTAATTCAGTGATACTCAATTTCCATTTGATTCTTCACAATAAAAGCCCCTTGTTATTTTGTGAAGGAAATTTTTTTATCGTGAGGCAGAAAAATAAGGAAATGTTGAGTTTTTGAGCAGCAGCTTCACATAACTTCTGACACGGCGGACAGCGAACATGAAACAGTAAAATAAAGCATATGTCTAAAGTAAAAACAGGATGCAGGAGAGAAACTAAACTCCAAACCACAGAGATTCAGTGAGAAGCTACAAAAGTACTGAGAGCTGAACTTAAGCCCCGTTTCCACCGAGCAGTTCAGTTCAGTACGTTTTTTTTCCATTTACACTGTAAAAAGTTGTGGATGGTACCAATGAAACCGTTCCATACCATTACCATTTTTGGTCCCTCCTCTGTTGGGGTACCTAGCACACAGATCTGGTGCCATCCATCAACACACCTTAAATTTCACTGTGACAACTTCAACCATAACTTTAGTTTTTATATGACACACACTTTTAGTAATGAGTTGATCTTCCATCCATCTGAAATGCTAGGGTCTTGGTCCCATGTCTGAAGGGTTGGGCTTTCGTTCCAAAGGTACCATACAGAAAGTGTTTGGTGGAAACGGGGCTATACAGAGACTTTTAAAAGTGCCTCTCTCTCTGGTCTCCTGCAGACAGAGGTGAGTTGAATCTTGCAACACACATGGGGTTGTCAGGGGTTAGCTGCAGTCAGAGAGACGTCCCCACTACCCGTTTTAGGGTGGGCAGCCCGGCTTTCAGGCCTACTCCTCAGAAGGTCCATCTCTGATGCCAATCTGCGTGGCACCGCGTGTCTTAACTGATAATGGAAATGCAAATCCGTGTAGCCAAAAGTGACAGTAGAAAAGGCCCTAACTTTCCCTAAGCTGCCACTCTGCTCTCACCTCCCCAGTTGTACAGTAATTCCTCTTTCTCTCCTACTAGTGATGGATGATATTCTCATGAACATGACGGCATACAAATAGTAGTTTTCTCTCTACTGAAAATAAAATAATATTGTTGGAATACCTGTTTTTCAACAGTGCGTTTATTGCATTACTTTATTAATTTCCAGGCTATTATTATGCCGACATTTGAGACTCTCAAGCTGCTTGATGTTAATTTAGTAGAGTGTAAATATGCGTAGCTAATCTTTAACCAGAGCTTGTTTGCATTCAGTTTTTCTCATTCATCCAGTAGAAATCAGAGGGGAACTGGGGACAAGGATGTGTATTGGATATTTTTTCTACATTTCCATGAGTTTACCCACAGTCTGATAACTGGGTTGTCCCTGCAGGCTGGTGGTTTCTGGTATTTCCCAGGGAGGGTTTCTGTAAATCCTCTGGCTCCCACTCAACGGATTTGTGTTTCCTCTCTGTCTTGTCCTTGAATTTCCCCCTGCGTACATGTTTTCTGAACTGCTTCCAATTTATCAGTATTACTTACTCATGGTTGTTATGAGCTCTCCAAGAACATCTGAACTAATATACATTGTTAGCATGAGAGCTAAAGCTTTGTTACTAAATCAAATGGCCCCCATGCTACATTTCATTGTAGTAAAACTCTTTTTCTCCCTGCTCATTGCATAATCCATTTTTCCGTATCACTCGACCTGCTGCTCTCTTCGTAGGTCATCCCAGACTCCTGAGTTTACCCATTGTTTACACTTCCATTAGGTGGAGGAAGGAGGAGCCAGTCTGTTTATATTAATAGCTCCTTCCGCTCAGGTTCTTCTCACCTCAAACACCTACTGTATGCCCCCGCCTTTCCGCTCCCTCCCTCAGTAAACACAGTACACAAACACACAAGCAAACAGCACCCCAGGCTCGCTTTTAGATTCATAGGTATAAATAGAGAGCAACTCAGCAGGTAAAGCGGTGTGTAAACTTCAGATAGGTGAGGGATGGACCGGGGAGAGCTGCAATGCAAACAGGGTGAGACCATGACCACACAAAGACGGATAAATATAAATATAACTTCCGTCCCCGCTGGCATTTCATTTCAGCCATTTTCAAAAAGTTTTCCATTCATTCTGGAATATAGGAACAAAGGTAAAATAATCTCTGTTTTCATCATTTGAGATCAGTGGCCTCCTGACAATACTGCTACACACCATGCAAACATACATCGCCAGTATTTCCCTGTCCATGCTATAACATTAGAGCGCTGCTTTATCCACTCTGCAGCCTGTTGTCAACATAGACTGTATAAGATAGACAGACATAGCTGCCTCGACGTCACCAGTTGGTTTGTAGTGTTGTTTTGTGGCCTTGAGTTCGGCATTTTGGCCATCTCCATCCTGTTTTTTTGGAGCTAGAAGTGATCACATTTGGACAAGAGGGTAGAGCTGTGGAGGAGTGAAGGAGTGGATCTGACTCATAAGGCCCTTTTACACAGAAATCACACTATAGGGCCACAATTAAGCCCCTTCTTTATACCTGCTTTGCATTTTTACACAGAACTGCACGACTGCAGCATCAAACACAACAGCGTCGGCCTCTAGAGTCCAGCCACGGGGTCCAAATTTCTCCTTCGTCTTTAGTTCAAGGTCCACCCAGTTCAATTCATTCAGCGTCATACTTGTGTTTGGCCATGTCGTCTAGCTAGTTTGCTGTCTCTGTCAAGTGGCTGTCCGTTAGTTAGTCACTCACTCCACAGCAGGAAACGGCACTTAAAAATAAAAGCTCTGTGCCAGAAATTCACTGTACTTAAAAATGAAGTGTGTTTTTTACAAACTTGTCACATTTGCCACTTGCGGTCCATCCAGAATCAACCCGCGACCCACTTTTGGACTAGTTGGGAACCACTGCTCTAGTGTGACATACAACATATGCATCAGCGGGGCTTTATAAGCAATAAGCAATGCCATAACATGGGAATAACAATCATTTACCATCTCAGTTATATAGCAGCTGATCTCATTCTCTCCTTGGAGGGTAAGGAGCTCCAGGACTTAGTTACCTTCCCAATTTATGGACATTTTCGGCTGCTGTTCTTCTATTTTGAGTTAACTGCCAAGTGCTATCAGCCGCTTGTTAAATCTCCTGCGGTGGGTCGCACATTTAACATGTCAAAACATCACACCCATCCTGCCCATGGTCCCATCCTGCTGGCCGTCCCACTTACACAGGCACTGCTCCAGTGCTGTTACTACTTCCATTGGCAGCTTAAAGGCAAGACAACTCTGTCTCCCCATTCTGCAGTCGTACCCTTTATACAGAACAGTGAGGCAGCACAATATTCCTGCCTTGAACAGGCAGTGTAAAAGGGGGCTATAGACTGTAGCGACACCTCGCGGACAGTTTGTCACTCAAGCAGCCCTGCCCTTAAATATTTGGTTTATGTCGTCTAAATAAAATAAAAATGGAAGAGTTATATGAAACTTCACCCCCGCACAGTTGTCATGAATGTTGAAATTAGATACAGAGACCAAAACCGTTTTTTGTACCAGACTGTAAATATGTCTAGTTTTTCGGCACTTCCATATTGGCTTCATTTTTCAGCCCTGGAGGTTGCCTATTGTCATTTAGCAGTTTTTTGGTGTAAGAAAAGTGTATAATAATGACAACTTATGTAGTCAAAACAAAGAGGAAAATATTTTCAAAATTGCTTAGTGTGGAAATAGTCTAAGAAGCCCAGGCAGACCTCTTCGGTGGCTTTCGCTATTGTTACAGAAACCCTTATTAGTCCTGTCGGGACAGCCAACGCAGTGTTTGGGTCTGCCACTCCCAAAGACTTCAGTGTGTCTGGGTCAAACAGGGCCTGTCTGAATTGTAATCCCTGGTATTATGAAATGACGACACAGTCATCATCACCAGTGCTACTGAGAATACAGATCCTCTACTACACCTTCTTTGTACCCATTCTTAGTGTTGCTCTCTCTATCTGCTTGTACTACATCCTCTCCTCTGTACACTCCCTTGTCCTCCTCAGGCTCAGACCATTTTTGTTTGCTCTGACCTGGAATACACTTTCCCTCTCACTCTGAGGGGAATTGAATTCATGTTGAACCCTGTTTTAGATTCTGCTACTAAAACTGCTATCTCTCTGCCAGAAACGGCCCGCTGTTGACTTCATTGACCCTCTCGCAAACAAGAAGCCCAGGATATCACACCTTGCCAGCAAGGCTGCAACAGCCCCAGTTAATGGCAAGCTCAGCTCCTCCTCTAATGGTAGAGGGGAGGCAGGCGGAGCGCAGCCAGGAGTAGCGGTTTCTACGTCAGACAGCGGCACGACGTCCAGCTCTCAGCCGCTCCCCGTGCTGGACATCCCTCGTCCTTTCGAAGCACTGTCGGACGTCAGCAATGACTCCAGCCACAACGGGAGAGACTGTGACTCTCAGGAAACAGTGGTGTCCGAGAGGCTCAGCCAACCTCCTTCGCTGTTCACGGGCTCGACGATGCTCACAGCACCCAGCGTCGCCACATCATCTCCTAGACACACAGCCCCGGATGGCCCTCGGGCCAAGAGTCCATCCTCCAACAGCAAGTCCAGGAAGAAGTCAAAAAAGCATAAAGACAAGGAGAAGAGCAAAGACAAAGACAAGGAGAAGGTGAGAGAAAGGGCGCAGGAGAAGGAGGAGAAGAAGAGGAGTCGTGGGGAGCGTGTGCCTGGGCCGAACCGAGCCTGCGAGATGAGCCCAGGAAACCTCAAAAGCAACAGTATTCCACACAAAAGCACAGGTGAGAGCAGCACACGTCACAGATTATTCCTCTGTGCAACATGCTCATCTTACAAAAATCAGTTTCACAGCTCTTGCGTCAGAAAAGAGATTTCTGAATAAAAGTAGTACTTTCTATGTGGATGGACACCAGTTAGTCATCACTGTGAGTCGGTGATGCGTCATGTGACCAGAGTGTGACTCACTGATTAAACAGAGACCCCTGCTGTTCAGCTTTATGGCTTCAGTAACCTCAAATACACGCCTGTGAATCCAACTGGCACATATCCTCTTCGGAGGATTACACTTTTAAGAGATGAATGATTTAAAAAACAAAAACAAATTATGAATAACAATCTTTTTGTTGTTGCACCACGGATTAATGCCATTGTCTAACTGTGTCACTTTGTTTCAGATCTGAATGGGATGTGCAACAGTACCAGTATTCCTTCGTCATCACCTGAGGTGGCAGACTATTTATTGTGAGTACAGCATCTAGATTTTGTCTGAAGGGAATTTATAGTCTTTAGCTTTGTAAACCCCAGGGCAAATTTATTGAATTGGTTTGTGTTGGTTCCTCTCATAACGCCTGTTTTCACCTGGTATTGACATGCATCTTGAGTGATCGATCACAGGTGGACACCTCTAAAGGCCAGTCTGTCATCTGAAAAAAATCGTTACGCACAGAAACCTTGCACACTGATTCTAATGTGTTTTATTGTACTATTCATTGTGAAAAACAAAATTAAAAGGCACATTTCTTCCTTTGCCTCTCCCCACTGGAGTTACGTGTCTGGCTGTCACCACTCCCTTTCCTGTCTTTCATTTGGCACCGCAGCTGCATGAAGGGGCAGAGCTGTCCTCCCTCTCTGTCCTCCACATTTCGTGTGTGGTCCACATCCTCCTCCTCGTCATCATCATCATCCACCTGAATATTATCTGAGTAATATTCTGAGTTATGAAATGATTCTGTGCATCCCGTTCCTCTGTTTTGTCATAGCTGTGTCCCGCCGCCACATTTTCTTCACTGATTCTTGGTCAGACAAAGAAACCAAAAAGGCTTCTGACGCATGCGACAGAGTGAGGCTGTTCCGGTTTCAGTAAGAGTTTGTTGGGAAAGGCTGCTGCTGTTTTAGCTACTGCAAACTGGGCAGATATTGAACTGACTGTTTGCTGGGATGAGAGCAGCTCCTTCAGCACTGTCTCTAACCTGTGTAACAGCAGCAACAGAAAGTTTGTTTATCCGGCAAGGATGTCAGTTTAGTAGGCAGTCCTGCACTCTGGCCCAGGACATATTAGCGCACACATTGCTGAAAGAAATGGACCATATGCGGCCCAGGTCACCTCCAAATGTGATCTGAGCGATTGAATGCATTGAGGACGCATTGGGTGCATTCGGACTTGTAATTAGAGCTGTCCACATACAATCTAAACACCCAAGACGCATGTTAATACCACGTGCAAACCAGGCCATGAAGTCCCCCTCCAATAACCATTATTACTTTCACTTGACCTAAATGGCTGAAGTGACTTTAATGTACATATTGTGGCTTTCTCCAAAATCTCCATTCAGTAACATTCTCTCTTATTTCCCTCCCAGGAAGTACACGGTGATCAGCTCTCTGGAGCAGCGTCAGAGGTATAAAAACGATTTCAACGCCGAATACAGTGAGTACCGGGGTCTGCATGCTCGGATAGAGTGCATCACCCGGCAGTTCACTGTGCTTGACAATGAGCTCAAACAGCTCCATCAAGGCACAGACAAGTACAAGGTAGACTCCTTAAACAACGCACACAGATCTGTTATTATTTTTTAACTAAAAAGATGCTCAGTCAGTGTTTATTCATACCACTAATCCTTTTTTGTGTGTTCTCTCCACAGACAATCCACAATCAGATACTTGAAGAGTATCATAAAATAAAAAAGGTAAGTTAAAGTCCTGCTGTAACAGATATTGATGACATAATTATGGAAGTGGATGATCAGATTGTGACTCTTTTCCATATGCCTTGCAGACTAATCCAAACTATAGCCAAGAGAAGAACCGCTGTGAATATCTACACAACAAACTGGCACATATAAAGAGACTTATTGCCGAGTACGATCAACAGCAACTTTAAAAGTAGTTCTTAGACACTGTTTCCCTGTTATCTCTGGAAACCAAGCAGATAAAGGAAAACTCTGGATTCCACTTGTGCTAAAAAGAAATAACTGTTCTCATGAGAGATGCCATGAAAGGAGTATTCCCCTCATTGGGCCGAAGGCTTTAATGAGGACTAAGCAGGACACACAATCTTTTTCTCTCTCTTTCCTTTATTTTTTTGTTTCTTTTTTTGAAAGATGGGGTTGGGCCGAGTGTGGCCGGGTCCGTCTGTGTAGTTACAATGAATGCATCCAAAAAAAAAAAAAAAAGGTTCTGTGTGGCTTTATTTTTCTCAACAGCCCACCCTGCTTATAGTGCACAGAGGTCTGAAAGAGTCAATCACGGAAGCTTTCCCACTTTCTCGGGAGATAATCCAAATAATCTTTTTCCTGCTTTTGAAACTGGAGGGAACACTGAGATGAAAACTTCAGATTGTACGCCAAATGCAACTAATTTGTTTTTGAGAAATGAAGCATCAGTTTCCCCCTCGCATATACTGAATCGAATGGTTATGATGTTGAATTTATTTCTCTGTTTTTATTTATTTTTGACACTTAAATTGGGGGGATGAGTCTGTTTTACACTCCTCAATATCAGTACTTTAAAGCTGTCTCTTCTTTTCTGTCCTCACATCTTGAATGTCAGCCAGTATTTTATTCAGAAGCTGCCTTGCCCATCTCATTGTCAATCTGTTGGCGTTAATTATATTTTTTCTCTTCTAAAGAGACGCAGATATCACTATTGATGAAATCAAAACGATGCATCTAAATGCACAGTCAGATGCAGGTCGGCTTTTATTTTCTAAAACCATGTGCAGATGTCTTAACAGAGGGGACGTGTGTGAAAGTTTCCAGTTGCTCTCGAGCTGGAGGTTTTCTTCAAACACAGTTCTCCTCACTCAGCGGTGACGAGCTGCAGCGCTTGTTCATCGGTTACAGCAGTGGTCTTTAGTCATGGTTCATCACATATTGTATTAATGAAAAACTATATTAAGCTCGTAATTGGTTGTCTTTCCAGTTGAGGTCATGATGGCTTTTGTAGCAATAGAACTATTCAAAGTTGTCTGAAGAGTTTCGGCTTCAGAAGATCCTCTAATTGTAAGATGGTGCAGGAAGCAGGGGATGCAGATCTGCAGGCTTTTTCTTAATATCTCGAAAATGTTAACAAAAAAAATTAAGTTTTCTTCCACTGATCTGAAATCTCCTTAGTAAACATCATCATCACCTTTTGGTTCTGTTAAAATGTGTTTACAGTGTCTTTTAAAAAGATCAAATGTTCTGTTTCGTCTGCTCATCGACCCACGCGATAGTCCATCGAGACGACTGTTAAGACGAAGCCATCCTCGATCATCTTCCAGGCGGAGGCCTCTCGGAGGAGAGAGGCGCTTCCCCTGCGACCAGTTTTTGCCTTTTCAAATGTGATGTCAGATATTTACGGAGGTTGACCTGAAATCCCGGATCAGCTCTCCTCTCCAAGAAGACGGATCCACCTATCCGACGACAAATTAGAACTGCTGTATATCGGAACTCAACCTGATGAACGAGCGGGTCGAGTTTAGTCGACGAATGCATTTCTTATATCGACCTTTTTATGTGAATATGAAAAATCAGCACTTTTTCTCCTGATCTCGCTGTTACCTGAGGGTTTTGTCCAAATGACAGTTTTCTCTTTGTCCATCAGAGTGCATGCTTTATGAATGTGTTACAATGAACAGTCTTTACTTGAAAAAAAAAAACTGCCCAAGGATATCGAAAGCCAAGCAAAGGCCTAGTCCAACCGAATTTAGTATGTAATCAATTCGACGTGGCTCTGACCAGCATGTATACCAAAGTGCTTACCTGAGTGGGATGAAACAAAAACGCTCTACCAAATGTTGGCAAAGGAACATGTCACACTATTCTCTACTTCCTGTTCTCATTTCTTTTGTCATAATTTATCGCCCAGTGGAAACTTGCTCAGTGTTTTTTGTGTGTGTGTGTGTGTGTGTGTGTGTGTGTGTNTGTGTGTGTGTGTGTGTGTGTGTGTGTGTGTGTGTGTGTGTGTGTGTGTGTGTGTGTGTGTGTGTGTGTGTGTGTGTGTGTGTGTGTGTGTGTAGTCAGAGGAGGCTCCTTTGCTCCAGATTGGATTTGCATGACTGGGCTCAAGTGTTTCAGTATAACGCCAGGTTTCAGATTATATCACTCTCCTAATGCAAACACTACATTACGGCCAATGCTTCAAGACTCATCACAACGATGCTGTTGGGTCAAGGCTGAGGCTGGATCTGGGACTTGATGTCTGGGAGACGAACGTGAAGTTTCTAAAGGTGAATGTCTCCTCACCGGAGTCGGCATCGCCCAGTACTGCAACCTTTAACTAGAAAGACACTTTTCACCTCTCTTACTGTATCTTGTTTTCCAGAAACATCCATGATTACTGTATTACACCTCTATTACGGTCAGAATCCATTGTGAATGAGTTAATCGGTAAACACGTTTTGCTTCGACAGAGAGCAAACTGTTTGAGAGTAACAATATGCCAGCACAGGAGTACTGTTGTATGAGATGATTGTGCCAAAATGACCTGTTGTATAGGTTTTTTTTTTTCTTTTCTTTTCTCTGAGTATATACATGCTGCTGTATAAGCAAAGAGGGCTTTGGAGAAGAGTCATGAAATGTTGGCGCTAAAACCCAAAGCACGCTTTTTGAAAACCATAAGGGACTGGGACTGAAATTGATCTTTGTTTCAATAAAAATCTTTAAAATCCTTATTTGTGAAATTCTGAACCAGTTGTTGCTGTCCATTATTGTCATGAGGATGAATGCTAGCTTTAGTTGTTGCTTAAAAGTCTGTGAGATTTTACATTGTTAAGGAGGATGATTATTGTGTTAAACATGAATGAATTCAGTGTATACAGTTGGTATTTGGTTTATGTGAAAGGGACAGCTAACCCCGGAGGTACTAAATTCATATTTTTTCCTCTTACCTCTAGTGCTATTTATCAGTCCAGATTGTTTGATGTGAGCTGCAGAGTGTTGAGGATATCGACCGTAGAGAAGTCTGCCTTCTCTCCAATATAATGGAATTAGATGGCACTCAGCTTGTGGTGCTCAAAGTGCCAAAAAAGTACTTTTGAAAAACTCACCATCAGTGTCTCTTTCTAGAAATTATGACCTGGTTACTCAAGATAATCCATAGATCTTGTTGTGAGCAGTTTCATTCGGGAACTATTTTCTTTGTACCGAACTACAGCTGCCAACCATATAACTGTGCAGGGGTCCATGTCATTGGTCTGACAGCCCATTGGTCCGACGGTCCGCGGTGCTGAACGGCTCCCGGCGGGCGTATTTCTACCTTGATGGTGCGCCACGACCGGCTCTGGGTCAGCTGGGAAAGGCTTGAGGCGGAGCAGGCTCACAGCTTATGTGTTTGTCACTTTCTTTTTCATTTTAACCCACACCATGATCTTTTCCTGACCCTAACCAAGTGGTTTTTGTGCCTAAACCTAACCAGACCTTAACCACAGGGCATCATGATGATTTCGGAACTGACTTCAGAACAATGGGTTTAATATGGTCGGAACAATGGGATGTCGAACCAATGGGCTGTTCCCCTGTGCAGAAGGAAGCGTGCAGCTACCTTGCACCACTGAGCTAGCTAACGTTAGAGCTTAGCCAAGGAAGACACCATTAAAAATAGCACTTCACCCACAAAATGACCATTTGTAAAGCAGTTAGTCGTGTTGTTACCTTGAATTCATGAAGAAAACTGTTTTATCGCACATGCCTCCAAGAAAAACGGCATCATTGATTGGGGACCAGTTAAACAACAGCAAAACTGTATCAAAACATCCGACAAACCTGTTCGTCCTTTGTTTGTTTAAGGTGAATTTATGTCCTGTTGAATTTTCATGAAGACACACCCCAACATTCTGCTTCACATGCGGAGTTCAGTTTCTTTTTTGTATTAGTTTTTCTATGTTCATACCTATATTTACATTTACTTTATTGGTGCATTGTGGCTTCCGTATCACACACTGTAACACACTTTTATGTTACTTTCTGCTGTAACTGTGTCCTACAGAAGGCCAGGAGAGATAGGGCTATAGGCCTTTTGAGTGTGATGAAGTTGTCTGACTGGACCCTGAAATAACTAAACGAATCTGGCCTTGTGGAGAGCATAGGTAAGTGTCATTGTCAGTTTAGTTTTAAATAGTAAGGTTTTAGCGTCAAAGTTTTAGAATTCAAGGTAGCACAGCATGACTAATTGTTATGCAAATGGTCATGTTGTGGAAGAATTGTTCCTTAAATGTTTACACCTCGTCCTTTCATGAGCACAAGTCTCTCAACCATGAGTAGATGCACACTTCCTTCTCTGCACAGTGATTCAGTTGGTGGGTGTAGTTCAGCAGAAAGAAAATAGTTCCTACATGAAACTACTCACAACAAGGTCTGTGGATTATCTTGTGTAACCAGGTCATAATTTTTGAGCATTTTAGCACCACCAGCTGAGCGCCATCTAGTTCCATTACATTCAGGTGAAAACACACTGACAGTGAACGCAGCTCCTCTTTGCTCCTGTGGCAGCTCGACTCCTCTCCTCACCGTAGATGCATGATGAGAACTCTGTTGCTGATGATGTCTTGTGTGACAAAGACTGGATGATGAGAGACTCGTTGAGGTTGAGAAATATCTCAAGCTAAACGACCCACAATCCCATCATTGTAAAGAAAATGGCCAAAAAGATATTGCCTGGTGAGTCATAGCTCTGGAGATCAGCTCTCCATGTGACAAATGAAGTTTAATTAGAGGCTGTCCACACATGATATTAAACTAACGCAGTGGTGCAAGAGGTACAGATCTTTCAGTGAAAGTAGTAATACCTCTGTGTGGTTGTCTCTGAACAAACTGCGGTGCGACGTGTCCGGTGTGTGCTGGAAGTGGCACTTGATGCGTGTCACATGATGGTGTGTTTTCAGCTGAAGACCGGTATCTCCAACACTCGGCAACACACACCAAAACAATCTAGACTGATAAATGGCACTACAGGTAAGAGGACAAATATGAATTTTTGATTTTGGAGTGAACTGTTTCTTTAAACATTTTTATAGGATTGTATATTGACTTTCTGGCTTTGACAAAAGATTTTCTAGGAAAGTACGTAGAGGGTCTAGTTTAAGCCCCCCAAGTCTGGAGACTCCATTCCATAAAGCTATTATTAATGAGAAGCTGGTGTACTTGACAGAGATTCCCTTTTTCATTCCTATTTAATGAACCAACATTTGTTTACAATTACTGAGACCTGTAGTGAGGAGGGTGTCCTGCAGATGGCAGCACTTTCACACTGTTGCTGTCCACAGCCTCCACAGCAGCTGGCACACCTTGTTTTTGTTCAAAAAACAGCAACAAATTCAACAGAAACATTTGGATCACTCTGCTCTCCCCAGTTTTCATTGTTTCTCATGAGAGTTAAACAGTTACACTCGGACAATGACACATTCACGAGGCAGTTTCACTGCAAGGGAATGATGGAGGTTAGTTAATCTATTCCCTTAGTGTTCAGGGTGTTTGTGCAGTCTATATTACTCTGTATGTGCTGCCTGTGTCTAATGATCACCCTCTTATAACCCGTGAATGAATGCATGCCAAGCCTGTGCCTTGCACTGAAATGTGGATTCCAAAAAAAGGCCCTGGCATGGCAGCATGAGCAGAAGATGCTCCAGCAAGGCAACAGAGAGGACAGAGCTCGCTGTAATCTGACACACTGTGAAAGATCCCAGAAATCTACATAGCGACTGTGTTCCACTTGGCCGGGCTGAGCTGTGCCTGAGCCTCGCTATGCTGCTACTGGCTCTCATCCCAAAGTTGGCCTCAGCGCTGCTCAGGGAGCTGGAGGGGGGCCCGGTCAGAGAGTTCACTGTGGCAGGTTGCCATCTCTCCCTCTCCCCAACATACAGCAGAGTATACATGTTTACACACATCGTTCTGCTCCCCCCTCTGTGTTTCCAGGGTTTTACTCGACAGACAGGATTTAATTTGTCTGGGTTTTCTGCACTGAAATGCAGAGCGCCTTCTACTTTATTTAGATTCTCTGTGAACACAGGCAGTTGGCGCTTTAATGGGAAAATGTAGGCCGCAGTTGAAATAAAGGTCAGTCAATTATTTGAGGTAATTGGTATGTGTATTAGACATGAGGGCATTTCATAATAGCTTCAAGTAAAATGGTCCATTTTTCTATAAAACCTGCACGTCCACATCCAAACACAGATCAAGCTAATACTGGCGTTATACATGTAGGCTCATGTGCTGAGAGAGAAACAAGTCCTGGCACATGATTTGTGGGCAGCTTGGCAACCTGTGACGTGCACATAAAAACCAAACATAATTGTGTGCAAAAACAGTCTTTATATAGTCACAATTAAGGGACTGTTTGTTACTTATGAGGGAGGAGGGGTGGTGCAAATATGGGGAGGCATGTCAAATCATTTTTTAAGCACTGGGGAGTAGGCGTTGGCGATGTGGCCCTCAAATGATGTCACAATATTATCACAGTAATTTAGAGTGAGATTTAGATTCTGTATACAGTATTAATAGTTAAACAAAATAAAATCTACCACAAATTACACATTTAAACAGCTCCTGAATACAAAAATGTACCCTGGGATCTATATATATAAATCAACAGGTGATTTCCTTCTTTTAGCAAAATCCTAAGTGATCCTAAGTTGTTTTTTCCACCTGGACCTTTATGCTCTGCCATTTCTCCTCTAATCATCACGCTGTAACCTGTGACAGGCCATTATGATACCACAACTATCATACATTCACATATATTTGGTTTTTTGTTGAACCACGAGCGTCACGTTGGTTTACATTACCAAAGGTTTATGACAAAATCGCTTGACGAAACAGACTACCATGTGCACACAGTGAGAGAGAGGAGAGGGAGAGACACTGTGCTGCTGCCAGAGGAGCTGCTGAATGAGTTCCCTCTGAGCGGTAAGTCACTGAAAGAGTCTGAGTCTGTCTGAGTCTGCTCCTCTTTTTGGAACCACAATGGAGTCAGTGTTGTTGCTGTGGGTAACAGTATGACGTCAATATGTCAACAAGTCGAAATATTGCAAATATCAAGATATAAATTTTTCATTTAATATTAAAAATTATACCAGTATTATCGTGAACGAGATGATATGGAGCACCCTTACTAGGGAGGGACTTACGTTGTTTATTTTGGCTTAGGGAAGGGCATACAAATTTAAATAGTTGGATTTTGTATTTATTTTACCGCAGATTTGAAAAACAAAACAAAACATGCCTTTCAATGCATGTTTTCTTTAACAAAAATACCACAATGGCACAATTTATCATAGCCACAAACTGTAATAACTGAAATTACTGTTGGATTTTCACTTTTACAACACCCCTTGAACACAACGTGCAAAAAACACATAACTAAATCGGAGCTTAAAATGATGCTGTTTCATCCAAATCACTTTATTCTACATCTTATTTTAAACATGGCCAAAATTAAACTGTTTGCATGAACTAACCAGCATGCAGGACAAGAATGAAAAGCCACCAGGGTTTCATTTTCAACTTTTAACTTTAAACATCAATGGGTCAGAGTAAAAAACTGAATAACTGAGCTACGGGGCGCCCCATGTACAAAGGCTGTGTCCTTGCCGCAGCAGCTGAGGGTTCAATTCCAACCCATGGCCTTATGCTGCATGTCATCCCCACTCTCTCCCCCCTTCATGCTACATCTGTCCTATCAAATTAAGACAAAAAAAGGCCCAAATTTATATATAAAAAAACGGTCACTCAGGGAGGCTCATGCAAAAATATTTAGAGCTTTGGGGAGGGTAAAAAAAGAAAGAAAAGAAGTCACACCCCAGCCATCCCCCTCCTCTGATTAATAAAGAACAGTCCCTAGAAAGGAAACACAATCAGTAAAATGAAGAGTGAATGTGATTTTGTTACTGTTGTGCAGATGCTGAACTGCAGCAATAGAACTCACAGTTGTTTTTTTCTGCTCTCTGCAACATTCTTTGAGTTTTATTATTTTGTACTCATGGTGCAAAGAGCTGAACACACAACAGCAGTCATGCACACTTGTGTCCACAAACCTGTGTGGAGGTGAGAGCGCAGAGCAATAACCAGCTCTGCTGTTTTACAGTCAAAGAGCTGCCGTCAGTCCACAGAGAGATTCTGACACTTTGGCTTATTTTGTCTTTTTAGGTGCCGGGAAGGAACATTATAATTAATCTGGTAACACTTTACTTAAAGGTATCTACATAAGGGTAACATGACACTGTCATAGCTATGACATGACACGGTCATGAACCAGTCATAAACATTATATACATGTCATAAATGTTTATAACTGCTGTCATTAAGTGTCATTTGGTTATTGTAATGACAGGTTGACATTGTTTGGGTTGTCTTGATTATGACAACTTAATTAAAGTGACATTACCAGAAGTTGTCTTTGTCATCATGACAAGTTGACATTAAATTTGTTTGGGATGTCCTTATAATGACAACTTGACATTAACCAGGATGACATTACCAGAAGATGTCTTTGTCATAACAATAATAATCATTATGTCAACTTGTCATAAACACAAAAAGAGGTGCATTTCTTGTTAATGTCATGTTGTTATGACAAAGACAACTTCTGGTAATGTCACTTTGATTAATGTCAAGTTGTCATAATCAAGACAACCCAAACAATGTCAACCTGTCATTACAAAAACCGAATGACACTTAATGACAGCAGTCATAAACGTTTATGACATGTACATAATGTTCATGACAGGTTCATGACCGTGTCATGTCATAGTTGTAGATACCTTCATGTAAAGTGTTAACACGAATCTTTATTTTCCCCGTCTTTCTTTATCTTCTAACATCTGTCCAGTTTCTGCAGCAACAAACTCATAAAAAAGCTCTCTGAAGTTAGAGTTGATCATCTTGTTTACCTCTTGTTCCCTCTGCAGTGTCTGTGTCACTTGCAGCCTGCTGTGTCTTGTCCTCTGTGAGGGACAGTTGGTGATTCTTCAATGACAGCGAGTGATTCAGCTTCTCATATGAATGTCGTGACCTTCAGAGTCACTTTTAACAGGAAGAGGATTGTTACCCTCTGCACAGCTGATCTAACTGCAGATACCACATCCTCATCTGATTATAAATGCCCAATCAGAATCACAGAAAGGTCCAGACAGAGATAAGAAAATACATTTTAAAGGTGTAATTTTCTTCAAGTTTATTGCATCTATGATACTTGAGCATACTTGAATAAACACTTAGTTAATGGACTCATTTGTAGCAAGTCAGGTGGTGATTGTGCTGGTCGTATCAAGTATGGATTTTATATACATTACTGTTCCAGGTCTCTGTTTCATTGTGAAGTGCAAAATAAAGCCTAAAACAAGCCAGAATCAACAGATATGTTGCTTTAGCAAAGCTATTCTTCAAACTTCACATTAGAAATAAAAGGTTAGGTCAGCTGAACACACTATGGACTGACAAATCACAGTTTAGACCTGTTCAATCCAACCACTGAGTGAACTGCAGAGCACTCAGAAAAATGACTTCCCAAAATATCTAGAGCCTCATTTGCACCGTTGTATTTCAATAATGATCGAGGGTCACTTACACGTTTCTGGACTGGAACATAAATTCAGAATCCAAGAACCTCTCACCCGTTATGCAACACTGTGGGGACATCGACTGTTCTTCTTTTGGGGCCAAAACTTTATAGTTTAAATGTTAATTATACATTTGGTGTCTGAATCGTACTGTTTGTATCTATGTTAATGTAGCCATTATTAAATGAAAGAAGAGAAACATTGATATAACAGGTGGTTCCAAACTTTTTAAAGGTGGCGTATAAGGCTCTAATCAGCCGATTGTCTGTGAATGAGCTGAGGACATCTTTTTTTTACTCTAACTGAGCTGAGAACACATTATTCTGTAGTATCCACTCATCCTAACATTTAAATGATTGTTGTGTCGATAACAATGCAAGCACGACAACCTAAAAAAACATTTTACATTTCACTACAGCCACCCTCAATACATTATTAAAAACCAGAGCAGATTAGATACGTCTTGTCTTATGTCTTTTAGATATTTTTTTGTTTTTTATCTTTAAAGCATGTGTATTTGTTCAAGTTCAAGTTTACTGTCACAGGTAAAAGATTACAATGCAATGCACTGTCTGTCTGCACAAAGGGCACACATCCTCCCACAACAACAACAAATAACATGAAAACAGCATGTAGCAAGTCACCACAGTGCACACCTTTAGTCTGCACAGAGTAGATGAACGGAAGACATTTAAGTGTGAATATAACCAAAATGGAAATCAAAGAACATTACTGACAATTTGATTTGATGTTTCAGGTTTTGGTCATTTGCAACAGTACTTTGCACGACCATGGACAGATGGCTGTACACTAAAAAATGATTCATGGGGTAAGTGGATAACACTAAAATAAAGAAGAGTTTTGATATTAAAAAAATGCTTCATTAACGTATTTTAGTCAGTTGACAACTTATTTTAAGATGTTGGTCAAAATCAAAAACACTTTTGACATTTTTGAGTTGGATGGAATTAAAATAAATAAGTTAGAATGTATCAAATTAAATAGTTTGGATGAATATTAAGTTGGTTCAACTTAATTAAGTTTTTCAAGGTCAAAGCAAATGAAGTTGGTTTCACTAAAGTAAATGAGTTTGTCAGGCTATAAAAGACTCATGGGATTAACTCAGTGATGCTAGAGTTGGTGCATGCAAACTGGCCGAGCTAGAAGCTGAACTGTATCACCTGAAGAAGCTGAGCTCTGAAATGCACTGCTGGAAAAGCTGGAAAGTTAACTGAAACAATGCCAAAGCTGGAAATGAATTACATTAAAATGCTGAAAGAATAATTCTGTCCAGTATTTATGGACAGATGAATTGCATTGTTAAAAAAAAAAAGTATCAGCTATAAAATGCATTGCCCAATGAGTGAGAGCTGAAATGTGTTGCATAAAAAGAAGGGGAGTGAATGGCACTGCATCGGAAAAGCTGAATGCTGAAATGCATTAATGATGAGTATGTTCATCTGAAGAAGGTGACTGATTGATTAAAGAAAAGAACAAAATGCATAAACTGTGATAATTCAAAATCTGTAAAAGATTTCAAGAAGCTGATTTGGAGTTTTATACTTCAAAGTCTTGTCACTCGTTAAAGGATTAAATGAAGTCTGTGGATGAAAGTAGTGGAACTTCAAAATAGAGTGGGTTTAGGAGGATTTGAAAAGTTTTTACATTACAAAGCTGAAAAAGCTTCATATTTTATTATATATATTTATATATATACTTTATAAAGTATAAGAAGTTGAAAAAAGTTGTTTAAGAATAAGAATAAAAAAGAGCTAAGTTAAGAATGGTGTGAATGCTGCTGAGTCAGCACCTCTAGAAATTAGTTAACCTTGTATAGACAGTAGCTGACCTTTGATAGACACATAAATATTTACACACCACACATGCGTGCACACACACATGCACACAGAGTGAGAGATAACAAATGCATCCTGCTGTTAGACCTGCATCTGGATCAATGGACCTGGACGGATCAAAGTCCTAAATGAGGACAACTGTCTCATTAGATTATTCACAAAGGAATGCTGCCGTACAGTTTTGTCCCATTGCCTCGATTCTAACAGAGTTTAAAAAGACAAAACACTCCACATAAAAGTAAAGAAGTTTATGCTCCATAAATCGGGCTGAAAATATCGTATCTTAAAAACAACTAGCAAGGCAACAGGTTTATTGTGGCAGTAAAACATGGAGTTATTGTTTGTTGTCTGTGACAAAGTTTGTAGGTTTATCAGAGCCTTGTGTATCAGTACAATACATTCACTCACTGAGCATTATCAAGACAGTTGAATAAAGATAAAATAAAATTGTGATACAGCTCTTTAGGCAATTCATTTCAGCTACAAGTGCTTCAATCTGAGATCAGTATTTAGGCTATAACTTAATCAGAGTCAGAAATACTTTATTGATCCCCACTGGGAAATTGTGAGACAATGATAGACAAAGACAACAAAACAAACTTCAAGTTCAAATTGATTTTAAAGAATTTTATTGATTATTTTTATATCAATTTATATCTGAAACTGGAACACCACAGTAAACTGAACATCTGTGCGGTTGCTGGGAGCCACTGTGCAGCCCACATACAGTACCTCTCTCACAGCTGACACTTTCACCTATCACATACACGTGTAATCAACATTAATAAGCGTGTGCATTTCACACAGACATGCCAGATCTAGGACACAGGTGTTGCGCTACTGACACACTCTGCTATCTGCAACATGACCAAGGGTATGCAGTCAGAGAGAGGGGGGATTATTGAACATGTAATGACTATTAAATCATTTTTATAGATGTTTAGAAAGTTTTTAACAAGTTTACAGATGTGCAGATGTTTTGTTAATGTGTGTTTGTCATTTGTGCGTTACTGCAGCAGGCTACAATGCAGAAAGTGATGATTTTCCCCATGAATATTGTATAACAGTAAGATAAGTGTAATATATATGTGTGATTAAATTGTCTGTCACAATATGTGTATGCTATGCCCTTATTATGTGACTGAAAATGTGTGTATTTAAGTGGAAATCAACACCTGGTGCAGTTTGTCTTATGTTGAACAAGCTTAATAATATTTAATTAATTGTATAAAGTGTCAAACTATTTATATAAACTTATTTTTATTAAAGGCTGGTAGTACTTGTTTTCATTGTGAAAATAAGTCACTTCATCATGGTTTAAATTAGGATGTAATACTCATCCAGCTCTAAATAATAATGTCTGTATTAAGCTGGAAAAAGTCGTGATGGTAACTATGCTCTCACAGTCACGCGCCGTGGGACGGGTGCTCGCTCGTGCTCCGCGTTGCTGGCCCACGCGCTGAGATCACGGTCCCCTCGGTGACGTCTGTGTCCCCTCCGCTACCAGTGGCCCCCTGCCATATTTATTCATGCCGGGCAAGATGGCGGCGATACGGACGATGTGTTATTGCCAGTGGACATAAACAGGCATTTTATTCAAAATTCAAAACCGAGTCAGATACATTCACACACTCGACCGTATCGTGTGTTTAGTGACAGCGCGGCGAGCGTCGACGTCTTTTTTAATTTACGCGTTTCTACGTTTTTTTCTCACAAAATGTTCACGTTGTAGCTCGCTCGCTAACCGACCAGCTGGCTAACAGAGAGCAGTTACTAGCTAGCTATCTATCACAGCCAAGCCGCCGTGAAGTGGATAATGGGAGAAAAGCTGGAGCTAAAGCTCAAATCGCCGGTTGGAGCAGAACCTGCTGGCTACCCGTGGCCGTTACCAGTATACGTAAGTGTTACACCTCTAATCTCACCCGTTACATGTTTAGATTTTGTCTCTGTTTTTTGCCTTTGTTAGCTAGCTCTGTGCTAACACTGGCTAGCTCAAGGAGCCATGGCACGCTCGTCCGAGGGGGGGGGGGGGAATCGGGTCATACTGGTCGGGATGGTGACAGACATGGTGTACGTGCATTGTGCTGCCATAGCTTGTTCCTAGAAAGTACAGACATACAGATTACGGTATAGTTTAGTAGAGTAACGTTAACGTTATTAGGTAGCTACAAGTACAATTAAGGCTCACATTGACAGGCAGTATAACAAGGTGTTTTGAAATTGGAGCGACTGAAACAGACCTCCCTTCACTCAGTGTCACACAAACTTAGTTTTTGCCCAAAGTGTCTCTCTTATAAAATGTTGTATTCTTATTGAAACACATGTAAGTGGTTATAACTGCTAGATTAATAGGTTATAGCTGTCCTCTCTGCTGAAATACACGGTTTGATGCCAGCAAACAATCACAATATAGAGATTATGTGCAATATGTGTGATGTTTGTGTGTATATTTATAGATGTGTGTGTGTGTGTGTGTGTGTGTGTGTGAGAGAGAGAGAGAGAGAGAGAGAGAGAGAGAGAGAGAGAGAGAGAGAACTCTGTGAGGTCGTGCCTATCGATACTGTTGGCATGCCAATGGCTGTGTTGCATTCCTCGAGTGCCTTGTCTGTGTGTGTGTGTGTGAGTGTCTGCATCTGTGTGTGTGTTTTTATCTCATGACATTCCTATTATTGAGACCAGCTGGTTGAGTTTGGCAGCTCGGGCTCGATACATCAATTTGATCCCCGATGTGTCACATCTCAAAGCAATAATAGCCATGCTTGCCTAGAAAGAGACTTCTTCTCTTTCAGTGGTATTTCCATTTAGCATGCTGTCAGCACGTCACAGGCTGATTGCAGTTGATTCACTGAAGATAAACGGAAAGGGAAGCGGTTGAAAGTTTTGTGGTCTTTCCAGGGGTGTATAGTTAACTTTAAATTGTGTCTCTCATTTATAGTAATTGCGGTGAAACAAACAGCGTTGACTGAAAAAAGCTGAAATTCTCCGAATGTCTGAGTGGGGTCTTTTTGTGCATGTCCTCTCCACCCACACTGTACCTCGTCTGGCAGTCGGGTTATTTCAGTTCCAGCGTTTAGTGTGTTTTGTTATTCATCACAATATGAACTGAATGAGTTTCAAGTCACTGAGTCAGAGTAACTTGCTGATGTAATCAGCCGCTCCCCTCTGCTTTGGCTGACAAAGTTGACTCTCCCTTTTACGCTTGGCTACAATCTGATAACAGTTACAGTTTCTCCCACCCGAGTTTATTGCCTCGCCCATTTCCTTATGTTATGGTCTGTAAGGATAAACACAAGAGCAAGCATGTCAGGAATTTATACTCTTGCACATACTGGTGACCTGCATGACAACTATTTATACTAGGACTAGCTTTTGCAATGAATTAGAAACAGCTGATAGTCCTGCATGTGGAGCTCTGTAATATGCAGCCTATTCATGCAGTGCCTTCCTCCTGTTTTCAAAGAGGAAAGACTTCCTCTCCCTTCTCCCTTCCTCTCATGTCCATATGGTCAACTCTACAGGGAGGATGATTGAAGAGACTGCTCCTTTTCAGCAATGCTATATTAATAGAATTCAAAAACACATGCCAGTGTTCGTGCTCAAGTGTTTTTTTCCCCAGTCCGGTTTAAACTGTGTGCTGGTAGCAACAGATCCCACCCCATGTAGATTCATTCTTCACTCCCACTGAGCATTAAGATTGCTTATCTCACCCACAGAGTATGAACACAGTGCTGTCTGTGTTGTGATACACACAACATGGCTGTTGTAAAGGCTGTTGCAATATAAGGCGTGCATTTACTCTAATGCAGCCTCTAGAATGAAGCCCGTAAAAATTCTTTCTTTCTTTTGCTCTGCGTTTCTCTCTGTCCGTCTCCCCATCTCTCCCTAAATCCCCACATCTGTGCATCTGTAAATGCTTCCATATGAAGAGCACCTCTGGTGTGGTGCAGCTCTTTGTCCATCTGGTTCTGGGTGTTGGCACTAACCAAGCCTACATAGCATTTAAAAGGCACACTGCTGCTTAAGTACTGCTGAATGTCTGGTTAGTTTGGTTCTCACCATTGAGCTTCACCTCATTTTTACAAGGGTGCAATTAGTTACTGTCAGTTGCATGTCGAGACAGCTACACTAGATAGCAGTGTGTTTGTAATTATCAAATACTATGTACATTTTTTCCCACAAATCTTCACTTAAAGATAGAAAATATAAATAACACCGCTAGCCACAGTTACTAATTCTGTGTTCGTAATGAGCCACAGAGAGTATTATTTGCATTTTGTGGTAAGTAAAAGTAGTACAAGGGAATAAGTGGCGCATCTGCCTTAGTCATTTGGTCACGTAGGCTGCTGAGATATACGTAGTGGAGTGGTGTGTAGTGTAAAACCCCCTTCACACACCGCTGATGTTAGGAGAGATTGACTGAAGAGGTGGTGTAAAAAGGAGGAGTCGTGCATGCGTCAGTATACCCACAGTGGGGAGAGAGGAGGGTCTCCTGTTCTTTTTGTCTGACTCTCGCTTTCAGACGGGTGTTTATTTTTAGCAGCAGCCCTATGCTGGTGTTGCTGTGTGCCGTCTTTGTGTGAGCAGGTGACCTCCCCCCTTTCGGCATCTCATTTGCTCGCTCACACAGTCTCTTTCATACACTCTCACACCTTGTACACCTCCCCTGTCAAGTGGAACACAGTGTGTTAAATCTGTCGTGCTCATATATGTTGAAGAAGATTTGTAGGTCATGCAGCTCTCTGGCAACACAGCTAGCAGTTAGCTTGATAACATAGCTGAAAGCGGAACGCCGTGCTGACAGAAATAGAAGGAGATTTCCTGTGTTACCATGCATATTTGAGTGTGTGCGCATGCATGTTTGAGCTTTGGCGGAAGTTTGCGTAGTAGTGGCGGGCAGTATTGAGCGGGAAGCCGGGAGCTCCAGGTTGTGAGCTGTTAGCTGTGGCTGCTGTGCCAGGCCTCAAACAGCTGACAAATACCAGGCTTCCCCTCCTCTCTCTGGCCCCCTCACTCGCCACGGTTTCTAGCTCCTCTCGCTTTCACTTTCTTTCCTTTTAGCCTCTGATTTCCCCTCCTCTTTACTTTCCCTTCTTTTCTTTCCCTCCACCAGAGGCTCTTCTTGGCAGTGTGCTGGAGCAGGAGACAGAAAGTGGGTCAGTGGGTCAGCTCAGGCAACAGGCTCAGGCTGGCTGCGCTCTGGGTGTAACTTGAGTCCTATTACTCCCACAGAGCTGCTCAGCACACTCCAGCTAAGATTACTAACTATAGAATCCCTGCATGGGATCAATTTAACTCATCTTACGTTTATTTTAATAAGCTTTCCTCTAGATTAAAGTGCCTATTTGAACCAGATTTATTTGAATCAAAGACATGGTTTGGAGTAGTCTGATTGAGCCAATTCTTAAATTTACTGAACCAATTTCCTGCAGGAAGGTTAGAGTTACTCCAAATGAAATTAAACCTTAATTAAAACGACATGAAGGCAGATTTAACATCAGATTAATGCTGTCTGTCAACAGAGACAAATGAATTTTTTGGGCAAACAAGCGCTGCGAGACAGACGAGGATTTATTGATCAGACCATCTGAATAATTGAGCTGTAGTCTCTCTCGGAGATTTACAATTTACAAGGAAAATGCAGTAGAGATTATTACACTGTTCCTACGCTTGTATTATTTCCACAAAGAGAGGAGCTTATACTGCATTTTGTCAAAGTCCTTTTAACTTTGAAGCTTTTGTTTTGTCTTTTTCTATTCTGCAGATTCCACCACATTAGGACTTATTGTGTATTTGTGAACTGACTTCATAGTTGTGAAGTAACTAATCCTAAATTAAGATGTGTCCCATGAAGCCACTTTTTAATCCCGTTGACTATTCTTGATAGAATCATGGTTTGATTTACGTCCTTCCATGAAAACATTAGTGTGTAGCCCTTTTATCAGGCGTGGGAATCACCAGAGGATCCACGATACTTAAGTCACGATACAATATCATTTGGATTTTAAATATGTTGCAATATGCTGAGTATTGCGATAAAATATATTGCAATATATTGTGCTTTATTACCTTTTTTCAACTGTAAATTATGTCCCCAAAGGAAAAATTTTATGTAATAAGATGAAGTTTTCAGTTTGTTAATCTCACTTCACCCTTTTTTTTTTGCAGCAAAATGTATCTAGTGGACTGAAAAAGCATATTATTCTAGTAGTCTACCTAAAGATTAATTTGTATATGTCATATTACTAGTTTATATGATTAAAAAAAAATCAATACTTGGCACTGTGTGACGATACTATACTGCCACACAAAAATATCATGATACTATGCTGAATTGATTTTTTCCCACACCACTACTTTCTATACATAAAGTCAGGTATATCCGAGTGATGTGTCTACAGACCACTGTTATGATGCATAAACTGCCAACTTTGTGAATGTACAGGCTTATATAATAGACTGGTAATGACAGGAATCTGCTTTACTCAGAGTGTATCCACCTTATTCCTGAGAGCACTACTGTAGAAATGATTATGGGCGCAACTTCCAATGACATAGCAGAAGTAGCAGTAAGCTAGTTAGTCCCATAGGCTGTCTGTGGTTAGTCAACATCACATTTATTCACTTTATATAATACTTTTAATACTGAATTATGTTAAATGTTTGCCGAATGTGTTAGTATCTCTTAATAAGTCATCATAAATCATCTGTAGAAGGAGCAGATGTTTACCTTAAGCTAGCTTGGGCCTTGTTAAAGTTAACAATATTTTAACAGAGCAAGGCAAGCTGATTGCTAGCGTGCTCGGTTGAAAGGGGAAAAAAACAACAATGCTTAGAGATGGCTGTCAGAGATGGCAGAGGTATGATCACATAATCCCGTTTGAGCTATAACAGGTGGTGTGTTCCGCGTTTTATTTCCCAGATGCTCTTTGAAACAAGAAGAGAATATTGTTAACAAACTGTTACCATTGGAAATTGCCGGTTTCGGTTCAACGCCGGAAGTTGCACCCATAATTCACGCAAGGTATCATGGGGGCTAGGAATAAGGTGGATAGTATGTGTTGTGAACACTGAGTTCCCGAGTAGTCTAAACAGCATTCAGTTTGTGCTCATTGTTGTGTCTGTGAGATAGTGCTGCTACAAGAGGATGAATCAGACATAAACACTCTGGTCATTGCATTGTGTTAACATGAAGCTGTAATTCAGTTATTTAAGTGTGTCTGTGTGTTTACATTCACCTCTGCTCACCATAGATTGCATGGTACGTATAGAAAGAATAGAAATTGCCAGACAGGAAATTGTTATTCAGATATTTTCTGCGTTATCATATTTATTTCTTCTTATTTGTGACATTTCTGTTCGTAATGATAAAAGAAAGTTGAGTTTGAAGTTGAAGTAAATGGTAAACTTTAATGACATATACCAGAAACTGAAAGAAAATGATTGTGTAAACTCTCTTTTATGTGTTGTGCTACCTGGTTTATAGAGTTTTATATATTTCAAGGGACTGTTTTGGGTTTTCTGCACTGCCAGTTTGTTAGGTACACTGAGCTTAAACAAACACACTGTAATAAAACAGTCCTGCAATAAATCCTGCTGTCATGAAGGCTATAATATTCAGTTGTTGTTGACAGTTTTAGAGGTGATGGCTTAAACGTTATGATCATTTTGGAAGCTGTACTTTGTGGTGCTGGTGGCTTTAATGGGTCATACTGAGAGGTGTTTAACATTCTGTTCCCCCTCTCTGTTTTCAGGATAAACACCATGATGCTGCTCATGAAATCATCGAGACCATTCGGTAAATGACTTCTCTCTGACTCAACTCCCACGTGCACACTCCCACATTCACACAGAACGCAAGTGACTGTTTCGGATGTATGATCTAGTGACGATTGTATGCGTGGTGCTTTTTCTAGGTGGGTGTGTGAGGAGATCCCTGACCTCAAACTGGCCATGGAAAACTACGTACTCATTGACTACGACACCAAGAGGTGAGCTCAGAGTCGCATCAAAGTCAGAGTCAAGTCAGTTGCTGGCACTGTAAAAATAAAAACAAACTAGTAAACATACTAAAGGGACTTGTCCAAGATCTGTGAAGATTATGAGAAAGTAAATAAAACTTCTTACAGTGTCAGCACTTTTATTTAGTCAGGCTGACTGCTGATCTAACAGCCTGCTTGTACTGTGTGTCTAAATAGAAGTCTTAAATTGGTTCTCTAAAGCCGAAAATACAATCAAATCTAAAAGTGTCAGTAACTGTTATCTAACTGTTATATCTGTGCCACAGTGGACACCATTATATTATTGTAGTATTTTCAGAGTTACATAAAGATAAAAATAGTTCTTGTGCTGGACTGAAGGGTTGGATTTCATGTTGTGCAAAATGATTGTCTTCATTTTGTGTGTCGTTATTCTCACAGCTTCGAGAGTATGCAGAGACTTTGTGACAAGTACAACAGGGCCATCGACAGCATTCACCAGCTGGTGAGTCCATATGTGTGAGGGTTTGTAGTGCTGTGTAGGTGAAGTGAATGTGAAAATATTAGTCACTGAGAGTGAGCACTGTATCTGTGCGCTGTGAGTCTATTACAGTGTACTCTAAATTTGTGCTACGCATGAACCAACACTGTCTAACATGAATAATGTTAAAGATATGTGTCTATAATTACTGATTTTAACTTGTAGTTATTGACCAAGATGTTTCACAGCTGCCCTCTAGTCCACATTCATGACCAGAACTTGTGTCCTCCTCTTTGAAACGCCAGCACTACTGGATAACATTGCCACAGTGTTGCATAGTGAAGCCATTATGCTTTGATTTGAGTGCTTTAGTGTGAATAAATATATAACTCCACCTTTATAGTGGAAGGGGACCACCCAGCCCATGAAGCTAAACAAGCGTCCTTCCAACGGGCTGCTGAGACACATCCTACAGCAGGTGTACAACCACTCAGTGACCGACCCGGAGAAGCTGAACAACTATGAGCCCTTTTCCCCCGAGGTGTACGGAGAGACCTCTTTCGACCTGGTGGCTCAGATCATCGACGAGATGGAAATGATGGAAGATGACACCTTTGTTGACCTTGGCAGTGGTTAGTTTAATCTGCTGTTATTTCAGGATGTCAGTCAGTAGTGTATCTCCAGACCTTTCAAATACATGGTTGATAATGTTTTGATGTTTAAAGGACAACAAAGATGTTAAGAGTTGTGGGTGTAGGTCAGGATGTGGGTTAAAGAAAAAAATGGTTTTCAATATGTCATAAACAAGGTGGCTTTATTGACAGGCTAGGTGTTTCTGTTTGGTGTAAAACATTAACGTATTGTTTTCTTATTTGCAGGAGTGGGGCAGGTAGTGCTGCAGGTTGCAGCAGCAACCAACTGTAAACACTACTACGGTGTAGAGAAAGCAGACATTCCAGCTACCTATGCAGAGGTAACTACTACATAAATGTCTCACAGGACCAGAGGGGTGTTCCTGAAAGAGAGCAGAGAAAGGCTACACAACAGTGTCAAAAAAATCACAACCTCATCAGTCATTGTAGTGAAGTGACGGAGTGTTGGTGTAGTGCAAATAACCTCCGGAAAATAAACAGACAAGTGTACAAAGTGAATTTCCAGGTTCACATTTCATCTTATCATCATTACCCTTGAGCAGCACACCAAAGCAGGATTTATACTTGTGCGTCAGCTCTATGCAAACCCTATGCTGTAGCCTACACACGTGGCCCATGCTGTTGTGAGCATTTATGCTTGTGCGGTGGTGTGTCTGTGTCACTCTGCAGTTACACCTCCAAAACACTAGTCAGCGGCGGGGTTTCTGTGAAGTGTTGTAAAGTTGAGTTGATTCAAAACACACATTAAACACACATTAAGTATGGTTTAATAGAGACAGCTTCAAACACAAGTGCACTATTCAGCTTCACTATAACTCACAGCACTCACAGACAAACACTTGTCTTTATCTAGACACATTTTCCCCACAAACACAACATGCTAATGTTATTAGCACAAGCCTGTGGCATTTTACATTGTATAAATTAGCCTAGCAGCTAGCGATCTTCTCCTCTTCTCATATAAGACCATTTTACATAAATTAGCCTAGTGACCAGCGGTTTCCTCTGCTCATATGCAGCCAGGATAAATCACACACAAGACTTAAAATGCTATTCCTGTGGAGGCTTTACTGTCTTCACAATTTATTGTTTCTTATCTGTGAAATTAAAGTAAATAAAAGCTTTGTTTCCACTGAGGGAAATGGTTTTAGCTTACAAAAATAGACAGGAGGTCTGCGTCACCACGGCGTGTAGTTATATTCCTGGGGAGGTGCACATCAGGCTACGATGTAGGGTTCAGCGTCAATTCGATACAGTAGTAAAAATCCCTATTTAGTCATCAAAGTTAAAGACACAAACTTGGCAATAACAGGCTTTTCTGCAAAACCTGAATTCAATATGCAGAATATCACTCAAGGGCTCTCATTAACTTGCTAATCCCTCTTTCTGGAATGGCCTCTGGGACACACTCATGCTGTGCTGATTGTTAATTGTTTAAATCATTTAATTTCATCATTTTGTCTGGATATTAATTTTCACGTTCTTTCTTTCAGTCCATGGATAAAGAGTTTAAAAAGTGGATGAAATGGTATGGGAAGAAACATGGGGAGTACACAGTGAGTTGACTATCATGATGCACACTTTCAGAAACTTTTAAATATTATTCTGCTGATCCACGTGTGTTCAGGGTTTTAAACCTAACTCTGCTGTGTTTGTTTCAGCTGGAGAGGGGGGACTTTCTGTCTGAAGAATGGAAGGAAAGGATTGCCACCACAAGGTGTTAAATCGAACCGGGACTCCGTAACAGTCTGAAAGACACAATTAGACCATTATTGGTTAAAGGGACTAAAAAATAGGAATTGCTGTGTATCATAATGCAAAGGTTCAGTCGGGTAATAAAAGCTGCCGTTATGAAACTTATTCACTTACAGATAAACAGGTGTAACTCTCGTCATCTAGATAAAAAGCATCATATGCAGGAGACTTATATGTGTTTTTGTGTTTGCAGGACTTTACCAAAACATTAATCTCCCTTTCTACCACCAGCTTTAGATCTAAAATGTTTCTTTTCTTGTCTGTCTTGCAGTATTATTTTTGTGAATAACTTTGCCTTTGGTCCAGAGGTAGATCACCAGCTGAAGGAGCGCTTTGCTAACATGAAGGAAGGTGAGTATTTTTCACTACTTGTGGATTATAGTCATGGATAGGTGAAGTGTTCCTAAAAACAGCTGCAGCATTCTGACTCTTGGTTAAACATGGGTGGCTTTTTAAATCAAAATCTTCCCCTTGTATTTCTGACAATGCATTTTGTCAACCATAAGTCGGTATACTAGGTGTATTTACGCTGGAAAGTATTTGTACATCTAAATTTAGGGAGTCACTTATAAGCTCATAGCATCCACAAGACTGTCACTTCAAATACTAAGTAACTTAACATCAGCAATCTTTATTAAACAATACAATGAGAGAGAAATATATGATTCTCACTTCTCTGATCCTTTATCTTTACTTTGAGCTATTTGCTAATTTGTCATTACAGATGTCATTAAATGACTTGTATGGTAGATGATTGATGGTTGATGAGCCACAATAAAAAAAGAGACATTTTATGAGGCCTCAGGAGGAAACTCATCAAAGCAGGCTTTTAAATACCAGGTGCTGACAGCCTACCTTATAGCTTATGACAGCTTCTAGTTTGTGTTGAAAACATCGAGGCCTTCTGTTGGGAGCACTGGGAGTGGCGCCTTGGCTCACTGGATAAAAAAATATTTATTCAGCTGTTGTCATCGGTGATTAAAATAACACTGGCTGGTGATATCCAGTAGCCACTGTGTCAACTCTTGACACTTGACCTTTGACCTCACAGCCCCACTATGCCACCTCACTAGTTTTATATACTTAGCCTTACAGTATGATGAATGTGTTTATGGAGTCTTGTCTCTAAGTGAGGAAGTAAATGTGTTTTATAGTTTATTTATGTCATGAGATACTTTGTGAGCCCACTGTACGGCATCAAGAACTTATTTGGAGAAAATTAATTTTGTTTTGTTTGTTGTTTTTGTGTTTTCACAGGTGGAAAAATTGTATCCTCCAAACCTTTTGCACCTTTAAATTTTAGAATAAACAGTCGAAACTTGAGCGGTAAGTACTACCAACAGTGGGAAATCAAATTTCAATACCTCATGCTTCCTTTGATGTGTGTATCTGACATGCTTTTTCTCTCATTGTCCCGCAGATATTGGCACAATAATGCGTGTGGTGGAGCTTTCTCCACTGAGGGGCTCCGTGTCCTGGACTGGAAAGCCGGTGTCCTACTACCTGCATACCATAGATCGCACTATAGTAAGACCAATAGAACAGACCAATAAAACTAATTGGCTGCCGAAGCGGCACAAACACATTATACATTAGAGACAAAGAGTAGTGTAAACTCAGGAGATAGGCTGCCATGATAACAGCTGGTATTGTCTTAATGAGTAGTCAGTCTCAGGAGTAAGCCGTCTGAGGACACAGAGGGTGACACGAGTGCAATGTATAACACTGATGAGTGTGTCATTCTGGTAATTGGTTAAAGTAATCCCAGGTTACCAGTGGGAATCCTAGCGAGAGAGCTTGCACGCTATTTAAAAAGTGCCAGTGACAATCTTGTTCTGTGTTATCACTTGTAGTAGATGTGGCTACTCTTCTCGCTTAATAACTTTTTTGCATATTTGCAGCCAATGGTGGGTGAGCTGACTTTGTTTGTACCCATAGAGCAGTGGTTCCCAACTGGTCCAGCCACGGGGTCCAGATTTGTCCTTAGTCATTAGTTCAAGGTCCACACAGTTTAAGATATTCAGTGTCATATTTGTGTTTGGTCATATCGTCAAGCCAGTTTGCGGTCTCTGTCAAGTAGCTGTCTGCTATTCACTCACTCTACAGCAGGAAACAGCACTTCAAAAATAAAAGCTCTGTGCAGGATATTTACTGTACTTCAAAATAAAGTGTGTTTTTTTACAAACTTGACACATTCACGACCCACTTTTGGGCTGCGACCCACCAGTTGGGAACCACTGCTTTAGAGGGTGGGTTTTGATTCATGACTCTATGTAAAGATGGAAAACACTTATATTCACTTCATCCCACTGTACAAAATGAAGCCGAAATATCCCAGATACACCCGCTGCCATTTGCGCTGGTGACCTCCCATACCCTCGTCCAACCAGCACACAGACTGGCACACACAGCTGTCAATCATGATGTCAGCCTCCCCTTTTTATGGCATCAAATGACTAATTAAAACCAAACGTATCAGGAAAACAAACATTAGCGTGATAAGAACTACTTAAAATGACAGGAACCATCTTTGGGGAAAAATTTATTCGACATGTACTTTGACGCTTACATGAAGTGGGTGGGCTTTATGACCTGACTGCAGCCAGTTACCAGGAGGAGATTGAAGTGTTTTGGCTTCACTTTTGGGGCACTGTCATGTCATCCATTTTCATCATAATAACATTAATACATTGGATTTATATAGTGCTTTTCAGGATACTCAAAGACGCTTAACAAAGAATGGCAGCAAAAAAAAAAAAAGAATGATCCATAGCGAGGTAGAGAGGGAAATAATGAAATAATGCAGAAAGGGCGAGGTATACTGATTTTAGAGGCTGTAGGCAGTTTAGAAATGATGTGTTTTGAGGGTTTTCTTGAAGGTGGAAAGTGAGGGGGAGTCTCTGGTGTCTTGGAAGCAGCAATGGAAAAGACCCTGTCCCCCCAGGTGCAGTGGTGCAGGAGGTTGGTTTCAGCAGACCTGAGAGTGCGGGAGGGAGTGTGCCGGTGGAGGAGCTCAGACAGATGGGGGGGAGCCAGGTTGTGGAGAGCTTTCTAAGTGATGAGGAGGAGTTTGAAGTGGATACGCTGGGGGATGAGGAGCCAGTGGAGGTTATGAAGGATGGGGGTGATGTGGTCAGCGAGTGTGAGAAGACGAGCAGCTGAGTTCTGGATATACTGTAGTTTCTTGAGTGTTTTGGCTGACAAACCGTAGAGGAGACTGTTGCAGTAGTCCAGTCTGGATGTAATGAATGCATGGATGAGAGTCTGCAGCTGAAAAGGAGAGGGAAGGACCAAGGCGGGTGATGTTTATGAGATGGAAGGAGGCCGTTTTGGTGATATGTTTGATATGTTGGTCAAAGAAGAGGGTTTGATCAAAGATGACACCAAGGTTACGGACATGGGGGGGGGGGGGCAGAGTGCAGAGTGCAGCCGTTGATGGAGAGGGAGAAGTTATGGGTGGATTTGATGAGAGATTTGGGACCGACGATGAGCCCATCTCAACAGTTTATGGGATTGATTGGTAAACAAGAGTAAGAGAACTGGCAGTGACAGATGGTGACTGGTCACAAGCCGTGCATCTTCTCATGTTTGACAAACAACAAATGCTGCAACTGACGGACAAATGACCTGATGCACGTAGGTTGTGTGCCTGCGTTAGAGCAAATGACTAATAATCTGCATTCATAATCCAAAAACTTCACCGGAGGACAAAACAGACTGGTCAGCAATTTTTATTACAATTTACATGTCACGGTATCTGTGTTTGAATTTTTGAAGCAATCTGGATTAACATTATCATCTGTTGAAGCCTCGACAAGCTCAGGCTTTACTTGAACTAGTTTCAGTTGAGTTTTACTAACCCTCATGTTTTATGTATTGATTGTATTACAAAAAAACATGTCACAATGTGCAACAATTAATCATGAAGTGTTGTTCAGGGTCTTGTTTGCTTTAAAAAGTGTCTTACTTTACGAATGTAAATTAAGATAAAATGAAAGAAACATTGTTTGAACAGGGTGCAAACTGTACACGCACAGTGACAGTTCTGAAATAAGGTTACAGCCAAAAGTGTGAAACAATCTTTTTAAAAAGTCTTTAAAGTTGTAAACACCATGATTATTTGAGCTGATGTAGAATGTTGTGATGATTCTAATTTTCCTTCTCCTATTTTTCAGCTTGAAAACTATTTTGCTAGTCTCAAAAATCCTAAACTCAGGGTAAGTCATGTTCTTCTTCCTCAGTGTGTTAACATGAGTCACTGTACTCTCTATAATTTCCGTATCAAATAATTAAATTGGATCATGTTAATTCAGGAGGAACAAGAGGCAGCTAGGCGACGTCAGCAGAAGGATACGAAGGACAGTAAAAGCAATAGCACCACGCCCACAAAACCGAAAGAACAAAACAAGGTAGGACATGCTGGGATTTACGAGACTTAAAGTGGGAAGCAATTCTAAGTGCCAGCTGGATGGGGATTAAATATGAATCAACTTTAATTGCATTACCTTCGGCTATATTTTATGTCATATTTTTCCTTGAAATGTTTATCTCTTGTTTTCTAAACATGTCAATCAACTTAACACAGCAAGGCAAGCTCTTTGTGCCCTTTGTATGATTATGTACTTATGTGTTTGTGCATGCGTATCACAGCAGGACTCCTGCAGTGAGGAAGAGCGTCCTACCTTGGTGACAGTGGTCAAGCCCTCTGCCAAACCCCGAAGAGCTCGGCTCTTGCCCAAAGCTCGCAAGCTGAACAACAAGAAGCGTGGTCGACCCAAGAAGGCCGCCCCGGCTGCTGAGAAGAAAAACAAGAAGAATCAGAGCGCGTTGGATCTGTTGCACGCCAAGACCCTTTCTGCAGCGCCCCCTCAGGGTCAGAGGGCACACACACACAACAATATGCCAGATAAAACCCTCAGGCTTTATAATAGTGCACATTTGCTTTTTCTGAATGGAACATGTAACCAATCATGGAAAACCTTGAGCTGCCTCATATTACAGAAAGGACTTGTGACTGTATCTCAATTTAACATGAATGTGCTTCTTGTGTGTACAGATGCATACCGGCCACCTCCCTTCTACCAGCTACCTCCCAAGGTCCAGCACTATTCCTCTAGTCAACTGCTTCTGAGCCCGACTCCTCCTGGTCTACAGCAACTGCTAGGTGAGCTGACGAAGACTCATAAAGAATTCATGTTTTATCTGTCATGTTCAAAGTTGTTGTCAAGTCGTACATATTATATGAGACTACAAATCTGGATAAAAATTCAGTGTGTACCAGAAATTGAGCAAAATAGGTCTCCTTTAAAGATTTTATGTAAAAAATATTTCTGTATATGAATTCTATGAAAAGTTATTGCACCAGTCTACAGTGAGAGGAGCAGAGTTTGTAAATGAGACGTCACAAGTAGAGACATAAAATCTAATCGGGTAACATTCATTAGTTTGAGTTCTGCAGCCTTGTGTCCACCCAAAGTGTTTTTCTACCAGCTGAAAACACCGGGTGCTCCTCGGAGTCCGCAGAGATAAAGATGTCAGCGCAAGGTAGAGGACTTGCTCTGGATGAAGCACACGGTGCTAAATTTATTTGAGTATTCTTACATTAAAATTTAAATCCAACATCGTCATCATCTTCTGTTTCTTTTGCTGTAGCCAGGCGGCTTTTGACCAGTGACCGGCCCAGTTAAACAAAAGAGGGGGTGGGGTTAGGGGGCTGTTAGTGTCGGTGTCACTGTCAACGAGGTCGGAGAGAAGAACACAAGAGAAGATGGAGGTCCTGATAATTGAGTCGAGGTTCGCCAAAGTTAAATACAAGGTGGTCACTTGGACAGCAGCCAGGCTCCGTGCTGGGCTCTCTATCCTTCCTCCGGGCCGTGTCCTGGCATTAGAAGCCGACTAGTCCTTTTTTGGGGGGTCAGGCTTGGTCAGGCTGGGGCTCAGTATTTTGTGCGATGATGTCAGACAGGCTGGGTTGGACAGCTGGCTAAAAAGTGACAGTTACCAGTGCAGCGTTTTACCCAAAGCTGAACGTCTTTCAACTATCGGGGGTTCAAAACAAAACGCCAAATTTGCAGCACTCGGTGCAGCATAAACACTTAGCGCCTTGTCATGCTGCTGGCATCTGTAGCGTAGCGTAAATATGCAGCGTTCCCATTGCAAAGAATTACAAAAATATGCTGGTCTCAGGGAAAACAACTTTGGTGGCCCCTTAAATGTCCTATCATCCTGAATGTTGTATAAGTCAGTCTGTTTGGTGTCTGAGCTCTATTTCCCCAACAGCCTAACTAATAATGTATCCTGTGTTTTTGCTCTCTTGCTCCCTCTGTGTCCCTGACCTACATCTTTTTACAGATAACATCAAAGTTCAATACCTCCAGTTTATGTCCTACATGAAGACCCCTCAGTACCGCTCCAACCTGCAGCAGCTTCTAGAACAGGAGAAGGTAATAAGTAATGCCACTGTATTGCCGTATCATGCCAGCACATATTAAGTGTCACAGTGCAATATTAAGCATCATAATCTTTTGCATTTCTGCCTAACCTTTTACCTGCATTCTTATTTTTCTGTCTCTAGCAAAAACACAGGGACCTGTCAGGGCAGGCGGAGCAGCTCCACTCTGTTTGTCAGACTCACAAGGACAAGATCAAAGGTCTCTTTCAGACCAAACTAGATGAGGTGGGAACTGCTGCATTATTGCTCTTTATTACACAGCTGTATTGCCACAATCAACACTATTACTGCACAGTATGACAGTATTACAACACCCAGAAATGTGCATCAGTTGTTCTCCATGTTTACTTCTGTCTGTCAGCCATGTTTTTAGTTCCTTTATTTTTAGATAATTTATTATTAAGTATACACACAAGTCCAAAGTACAGCATGTGCACCAACAATAAGCTCTACACTGCAGCTGTTTGATGCACAACCTGAAAAGATTATATGCATTTCCATGTATATCCCAATTCTAGAAGTTTTAAACACAACTGAAAATCTGTTGTGGGAATTTTAATAATGGATAAAAGCTCCGGACTCAGTGTACAAACATGATTGACCAAATGTGAAGTCGTATTTGTTTTTAGGCGTGCAACAATTTCGGACGAAAAAAACAAACTCAGTGTGCAAAGGCCTTTAGACACATGCAGCGTCCCTGTGGGTGTAGAAGGACATGTGCTATGTTTAAAGCTTCAAATAGACCCAACAGTGATTTGAGGTCACAATGATCAGACCCTGTGTACACTTCTACATCACTGCAGCAGGTCTGCGAAGAAGGGATTGTTACTGATGTTAAATTGTTTTGGCATTATGTATTTGTAGCTGATGTATGACCGTGTGTCTGTGTTTGTGGCGTGCAGCTGGGAGTGAAAGCCTTGACTGTGGAGGACCTGCTGCAGGCCCAGAAGGAGATATCAGCCCACAATCGTCAGCTGAAAGAGCAGACGAAGCAGCTTGAGAGAGATATGGCCTTGCTGAGAGACCACAGTCTGCTACTGGTGAGGCCTCAGGCATTGTTACTACAGTATGCTTTTGTAACCTCCTCCCTCTTACTACAGCATCACACCCAGAGTTTCAAACCTGTCACCATTCCTGCTGCTCTGCATTTGCGTAATGGTGGTTGAAGTTTCAGTTCAGCTGTAACTGTCGCAGGGGGTACTACACAGCCTTGCCCTTCAAGCGGATATAAAACTACATTTCATTTCACTCAAGCATTCTCTAAGCGAACAAATAACAGCAAGTGTGTTTTTGTTGTTTTCCAGCTGAAGTCTCGATGTGAGGAGCTGAAGCTTGATTGGGGCTCTTTGTGTCTGGAGAGTTTGCTGAAGGAGAAGCAGGCACTGCGCAGACAGATCTCTGAGAAACAGAGACACTGCTTGGAGCTGCAGGTACGCTGCCCGCCTCCTCAATTTGGTGGATTAATTACCAAATGCTTGTATCTCTCTCTTCCATCTCTTGTACACTCCTCCATACTTGCTGTGTTTTCTGGCCTCTTCTTCCATCCTTCCGCCCTCTTAAGTCCGTCCCACTGTTTTTTCAAAGGATATATCTTTGTCACCTACACTGAATAAAATGTAGCTTTCAGGAAGAGTTGATGAATTGCTGTCACAAACATTTTCCTAGACATTTCAGTATTGTTGTAGAGTGCCTGTTTTCTGGTGTAATGGCTCCCCCTGGTGTCCGTTTGTAGATCAGCATTGTGGAGCTGGAGAAAAGGCAAAAGCAGCAGGAGCTGTTCCACCTGAAATACAGCCCCTGCGACGGCTCCCCGTACAGAAAGAGCCTGGAATCACGCTCTTCCAATGACATGGACTCCTCTAAGCTCGGGCTGTCCTCGGTCCCAGCCCTCAATGGTGTCAGCCCAGAGCTGTCCATGAATGGCACCAGCTCACCGTGTTTCGACCGGGCCAACTCCAAGGGGGAGCTCCTTTCTCGCTACCTGCCCATCTCTCCAGACCACGAGATTGTGCCCACCATCCCTGATGCCAGGCAGAGGCAGCAAGGTTCCTCCCACGCTCTTCCTGATTACACACGCTTCTCCCCTGCCAAGATTGCCTTGCGGAGGCACCTTAACCAGGACCCCACTGCTTCTGCTCACTTGAGAGGCCCAGGGCTGAACACACACAGGTTGGTTGGCACTAAAACTTCCCCAGTGCTCAGCTATTTTATTTCCAAGGTCCTGAAGTTGCTCCTTAAGGCTACAGATAGCTTACTAGTTGAAGCTACATTTGCCTGTTTCTGTTTGTTTTTTCAGGGATTTGGGTGGCGTTAACTCTCCGCTCGGAGCCAAACTGAACTGCCCCTCTCCCAATGCATCTGATGCCCAGAATAAAGGCTTCGAGAGGGTAAATGTTTATCTCTCTTTGCAGTCTATGCACTTGCACTGCTGATCTGTCAGGACATTTTCTACCTTCCTTGCAGCTCTCTCTCACTGTTATTTCCGCTTTGTTGTCTCATATAGGGTGGTAAGGAGAGGAGCCCATCTGTTCAGGGTGACAACAGCATTACGAGCCTTCCAATAAGTATCCCTCTCAGCACTGTACACCCAAGTAAACTACCAGTCAGCATCCCACTGGCCAGCGTGGTGCTGCCTAGTCGTGCTGAGAGACTGGTGAGTGTGTTCAGTGTATTGTATGTAATGTAGGTACTGTCATAAGGTGCTACTACTGAGTGCAGATGTGATAAATGAAGTGTGCACTAGTGAAGAATTAGATTGATGTGCACGCAGTAAGATGTTCAAGTTAGAGTTGTGGTCCTTAAAAAGTCTGAAAATGTCTTAAATTCAGTTTTGTTGATAGTAACTAGTCTTAAATTTGGATTTGTGAGACGTTAATCACCACAAACATGTTATCTTATTTAATTTATGCATATTTTAATTTCTTAAAATCAATTTTTCTGATGTTTCAAATCTTTAACTTACCGCTGAACCTCATGCTACCTTTTTACTTTATACTTGATCTTACCTGTTGACAAAATGTAGCTTAACAGAGCTCCGTCTCATAACCATATTCCTATATGAGACCTACCTCTGCACAGGACCAAATATGTACTTCGCCTTACAGCAGGCATGTCAGAAGTCTGGCCCGAGGGTCAATTGTGGCCCAAGGCTTACCGCTACTTGATACTGGTTAATCAAGGAAGTTAACTTTGCACTTTTTCCATTCACCTCACAAGGGCAGTGCTGTCATACAGTGTCAAGACATGCACCAAGTAGGAGCTAGGGATGTAACGATCCATCGAACTGGGGTTGATATATTGATTAAATGATCAACAATCTAATGTAATGGATGCAAATTGAAAACATTGATCCTTATCATCATCTTTAGGATAGACTTTTATTTTGAAAGTCTATGTCACTGACCAACAGCAGCAGGCAAGCAGCCAAGAGAAAGACAATGAGGATAACATAATTTACTCTGGTCGGGCTTTTCATCCTGCTAACATCTCACTACAGTAACATTAGCTGCTCTGTTTAAACAATGTTCGGCTGAAAAAACGTGCATACAGGCGAGTTGTTTGGGAGATGCAGTGACTTAAACCAACGGTGTCGGGAACGTGGCAGTCTTTGTAATATTGCCACATATCGTATCATTGTCCAAAGAATTGATATAATGTTGTATCATGATTAAACTGGAGATTTACACCCCTAGAAGGAACTACCTAGAAAGAACTTTTTTCATAAACAGACAATAAACAAGAAAAGAAATGGTTACCTAGCAGCAGACATTTTTCGCAAAGTACTAGACAGTAAAGAAGTGCAAAGTTGACAGCGAGGGCCGCAGTTTTCAGAGGCTGTGGAAAGTTCAATACTTACTTACGTGACTTTAAAAAAAACATATGATGCAAGACCAGCAGACCCACAGATGTTTTTTATAAGAAAATAATAAGAAGAAAATATGATTTGTCCAAAAGTCAGTCTTAAATTTGGTTAAAAAGTATCTTGAAAAGGTCTTAAAAAGCATTGAGTTTAAGATTCTGATACATGTAGACACTCTGTGTTGATCAAATTCAAGTTGTTTTACCTTAACAGTCCGAGATATAATTCTTTTGAGATGTTTTGATACTGTGTATTTAGATTTTAAATTGTATTGCCTGCATTCATAATTTCAGAGAAGTACTCCGAGTCCTGTGTCTCAGGCAGGTCAGACAAATGGTAAGGATTATTCATCAACCATTAAATTATATTCATCAATATTACCGTAGAATGATCAGTTGCTTATTGTGACTGTTTCGTGTTTTATGTTCTATATTTGCGTCTTCTTCCTGTACATCCTTAACCATTAACTGTTTGGTCTCTGTTCAGGATATTCATCCAGCTCAGGGCTGATGAATGGCGGTCCCCATCCTGAAGACCACAATGGTGCTTCTTCATCACCTCCTCCACACCCCAACACTCCTCTGACAGGACCAATGGGCAGAGGAGGTCCCATCCAGAGCCCACCGCTCAGCACTGGCGGGGTGCTCCAGTATGCAGACGGACCCCCAAGGATTCTTCCGGAAGACGGACAGGATCGCCAAGGAGGTGAATCTGACACGGAGCCCCAGGACAGTGAACTGCGTAGGAGAATCTTCTTCTCTTCTTCCTCCTCTTCATCCTCGTCTTCCTCTTCGTCAGGCAGTGGAGGCAGCACGGCCGGAGGATCACGCCTCCACCATCACACTGGCAACAAGCAGGGATACCACAGTAACCATGGAAACCACCACCACCAGTCTCCCGGCACACAGCACACTCAGACACCCACGCATATTTCGTCATCGCACTCCTCTCATGGCCTCGGCTCTCAAGAGGGACGTAAGCGGGGGAGAAGGAAACGCAGCTCTACGGTGGCTGTCAACGCCAGCGGATCCCCAAAGAGGAGGTCGTTCCCCGGGCTCAGCTCCAACAACCACTCCTCAGGATCGCCACTCAACATCAACTCCATGGTGAGTCACCTGAACCCGATGTGATATTATATTTGTAAAGTTACATGTTGTTATATATTTTGGTTTAAATTGATAATTGAGAGTTTTTTTCTGTAAGTTATCACCACAAAGTCATTGTTGAATGCACAGTGTAATGGCTACAGAATAATGACACTACACATTTCTAAGTGTCATATGCATGTTGTTTGTCCCGACAGGTGAACAACATCAACCAGCCACTGGAGATCTCTGCCATCTCCTCCCCAGAACAATCAAGCCGCAGCCCCAGTGGGCCTGACCTGGACCAGCCTCCCATCTTAAAGAGAGAGCGCCCCCTGGAGCTCAATGGCACAGGTCGTTACTCCTCGGCCCCCAGCTCTGATGACGAGGACTCAGGATACCCTGCCGACAGCTCCAGCTCGCGGTAATACAGTGGTTGTAATATGAAGATAAGATAAACAACAGTGTACCCGCTAAGCTGCCCTTTTTGCAAAACAACTGGTCTCCTCTACAGCTGCAGGATGTTTTTCCTTTTTTCTGATGTTTTTTTAGGTTTTTTCTTTGTAACCAAGTGACCAATGACAATTTTTCCTTACCTTACTACTTGTATTTAATCTGAAGTTAGTGATAAAAGAATTGATTGCTTTAGATCTGTTGCAGTTTTTATAGAATTCAAACTAATTTTGTTGCTGCTTGTGGCTGTTTGTTCTGAATTTTTATTGTTATTTGTCTCTAGAATTGAAAGAAAAATTGCCACTATATCCTTGGAGAGCAGAGATGGACCTGGCAGACTCGGGGATGGTGAAAGAGGTAAGAAAAGAAAATGTCACACAATATAAAACATTAATCCTGCATGTCTGGCTCTTAATGCCAACCTGTCTGTCATTTTTTCTCCACTAGTCAGGAAGTCTGGTAGCAGCAGTGGTAACAGCACAGGCAGCGAGGCCTCCTCTTCGTCCTCTTTGTCCTCCACCAGCAAGTGGAAATCCACCTTTTCTCCCATCTCTGACCCCAAGCAGCCCAACTCTGACCTAAGACAGGGGGGCTCTCCGTTCGGCATGGGTGGGTCGAGCCGGGGCACGGACTCAGATTCTGACCACAAGCAACAGCATCAGCAGGTGAGGAAAGGAAGTGACGGAGAGTCGTCCAGCTACATGAACCCCAACCCCTTCCTCAGTCAGGAGGCAGGGCCCCGGGGTGGAGGTGGCGGCGGTGGTGGTGGTGCCCAGGGCGGCAGCGGCTCAGACCAACGCCAGGCCCTCCAGAAACAAAAGGCCCCTCGGGACTGGGAGCTGAAGACGAGCAGTAGCCTGGCCAGTCAGAACCTCTTCATATCTGCTGCAGCCAACAGCGGAGCGGGTATTCTGAGTGGGAAGGTGGGGGGCAGTCCTGTAGCAGTTTCCTCGACCACAGGATCCTCTGTGGGACAGTACCTGGGGTCTCAGTTCCCGCTTGGAGGGACCTCAGTCTTACAATCGTTGTTCGGGGCCCAGACAGGCGGATCCACGGTGAGTGGGACTCCGAGGCTTGTCAACGGACACTCTGCCCTGGGAAGCTTCTCCAGTGCTGGGCTGGCAGGGGGAGCGGCTGGAGGTGAGCATCATATAGACAAATTGATCATGTAACGTTTTACCTGAAGATGGGTTAACAGTGAAGAACTAGGTCGTAGTCTTAGCCGATAAAAAGTAGTGTGAATCTGAGGTAATGAACCAGGTAAGTGGAGGTCCAATGCTGCTGTCTTTCTGTCCGCCTCACTGACAGTTTGACTGACTGACTGACTCTCTTTGCTGCCTCGCTTTGACATGGACTGGCTGCTTGATGCTGCAGTGGGAAACACCCGTGGAAAATGCTGCATTTAAACACAAAAATAGGAAAATCTGAGCCAATAATTTGTACTGAAGCCATGAATGCTTTACACAGCTATTACACGACGATATTGTCATTTTCTGTGGGTGTATCTGTTGGATTGTATGTCAGAGTCATTTCACTCGTGAGCTGAAACCAACACAGAAATCTATTTTGCTATAATAAGAACCGTTTTAGTGCGAGCGCTAAATTGGCCGACTCATTTGCTGTAGTTACAGTCACAGTGAACTGACTCTGTTTGCTTTCTGTGTGCTTGTCTAAGACTTGCTTGGCGCTATGCACAACCTGGCTCAGTCCTTGCTTCTCTCTTTGTCCCCCTCCCTCTCGCTCTCTGTGCCACTTTTGTCTGCTCTCTCCTCCCTCCTCTGTCTCCACTCTTCTCGCCCTCCCTCCATTTCTGCTGTATGATTTGCAGGTATATTTCACCACGTGGTTCCCACAGTGTCCTCCCATCAGTTTGGGGTGACGCTGCCCACCTCTGGAGGCCTCAGCTCTCTGCTCAGTCTCTCCTCCTCTTCCTCTACCTCCTCCCAAACCCAGCAGCACACCACCCCCCAACCAGCCTCCACGCGCCTGGCCTCTGCGTCCTCACCTCTCCCCCACTCCCTGTCCCAGGCCCAGCACAGCCGCACCCAGTCAGTCCTGCATAGCCCCTCTCCTCCCACGCTCACCTTGCCCCCTCCTCCACCCCTGCACAGCACCTCCTCCTCCGCACCCACGCACTCTGACGCCCCGCCATCATCTCGATCAGACTCCCTCCACTCCTCCCGTCTGTCCCACTCCTCTCTCCACCACCAGAGAGCACAGTCATCCCTCTCCATCTCCTCCTCCACCTCTGCCTCCACTGCTTCTGTCTCTGCTGCTGCCGCCGCTACTGCTTCCCTCTCCTCTTCCTCTCTGTCAACCTCCTCCTCGTCTCGTCCATTCGCAGTGCACTACTCCCCCCGGCTGCCCCCTCCAACACAGGTCAGCAGCTCAGGTGGTGGCGGGAGCATGTGGAGGACTCAGGGCATGCATGGTACCTACACTACCTCCCAGCTCCCTGGCTCCCGACCTAGATAGGGTTTGGGGGTGAGGGGAAGGGGGAAGGATGAAGAGGGGAAGGGCGAAGGGCAATCAGAAGGTGGAAAGAGGGAGAGAATGAGAGAAAGAGACTGGTAGGGAGTGAGAGACACAGGATACCTGTTTTTCATTTGCTCCCACAAGCTTTTGTTCTGATTGAACAAGGTAAGTCAATTCTTTTAGCTAGTTTTAGATTCAAAGTATAAAAACTGTGCTGGGTGATGAATGGATTTTGAAAGTGACCGGATCATGTTGTGGATTATTGGTTGATTGCAGTTAGGGATGCACCGGTTTATCTGCCAAAACCTTGGTATCAGCTGATATTCACCTATCAGCAAATAATATGACATCACCGATGGCAGTGGCCTTTGTTTTTCTGTTGTGTCACTTACAATTTGCGCAGGCTGAAAAACAGGTCTTATGACTAACAGCATCCTGTTGTCCCATGAACCATAGAAAACATGTTTGGGATGAACAGAAATCTTCCCCACGACGCCTTCAGAACAAAAGGATGCAGTAAACTGACTATCGAGAGGACACACCCTATTGTTTCCCTGATGATGCTACACTGTGAACAATGAATCCATGTTGAAATCGGCAGGAGAAGAGCTAGTTACCCCTTTAAAACCTGAGCAAATTGACTTGATTTCTTTCAAAAACATAGGAAGAAGGCAATGAGCAACAACAGAAGAAATGACCCCAAACGACTGCAAGAAATTAGTAAAAAGAGAAAATTAAAAACAATAAGATTAGTTTTAAAAAAGAAAACGAACACACAAGGAAATGACTGGAAAAAAGTGCTTAAATGTAGTAATTTTAAATAAATAATCATGATGATAAATCTGTACCATAATTTTAATTATGTAATACTAAAAATTATAAATATAGTTTTTCCCTAGTTTTTTCTATTTTTCCCCGAGTTCAAAGGTTTACATACTTGGGAAAGGCGTCCGAAAGCAGCACAAGAAAAGTGATGTTGCTCCAGGTTAATGAGTTAATGTAAGCTGTTAGCAGCCGGTGGACAGAACTAACAGCTAACAGAGGTAGCATTGAGTTACATAATAGTGTGCTCAAGCTCTCTTCAGTAAAAAATAGTGTTTTGTGAACGCTGTGTTCAAATGTAATCTTGTAAAATGTAGATTTTGGCAAGAAAGTTACATAAATACAGCTGTTTGAAGGAGAAATTTCTGACAGCAATATAAAATAGATGTTAGAGAGGGAATTTTAATGTATTATATTTAGTACAAAGGCTTTTGAAGAATTTTTTGTTTGTTTGTTTTTAAAAGATATTTTTTGGGGCATTTTTAGCCTTTAATTGATAGGACAGACAAGCGTGACATTTTTAGCCTTTAATTGATAGGACAGACAAGCGTGAAAGGGGGAGAGAGAGAGGGAGTGACATGCACCAAAGGGCCACAGGCTGGAGTCAAACCCGGGCCGCTGCGGCAACAGCCTTGTACATGAGGCGCCTGCTCTACCACTAAGCCACCGACGCCCCAAAGAAGTTTTTTTAACGATTTCTCTAAAGTTTATATTCAAGGTTGTTTAATAAATTTGTGTGGATGAATTTGTTCCAGTGCTGCCGCTACAGCACGTGCATCACACTGTGCGTAGGGCACCAAAACAGCCCAACATGATCATCATCAATCATAATCATAAGTATAATATTAATTAGATTAGTAATGCTGTTATTAATACAGTCAGTTGCCTCACATACCTGCCTTCAACAGTGTAATAGGAATGGAAATGGTCTTGCTGTCATCAGCATCAGTGCAGAACTCTCACAGAAGCTGTCATATGATGACCTCATTATCGACCTAGCAGCCAGATCATGCAGATGTGTGTGCCTCTGTAGAGCCTCCTGTACCTGCTAAGAAATGCCTGTTCTATTGTTCCTCAGTAGTTGAACATTAATACAGAGCTTGTAAAGTTTAGTGACTTTTCTTCTGTCATGTTCTGTTTTCTTACTGGTTATTTATATTTATTGTAACAATAATAGTAACATTGATGATGAAAATATTCTTCAGTTTATTTAATCAAAATAGATTGTACACGTGTGTACATGCGTGCGTTTGTGTGCTTGTTTGCTTGTTCTATAGTTAGTTCTGTCTCTACCAAAACAAAGGTGTCTGCCACTGGCCAAATTGTTATTTTTAACATTATTGGCCCGGAGTTTCACAATCGGTGCATCCTTAATTGCTGCTTAGACTCTGTCGCCCACAGAAACACTCATCATCTCTTTCTGTCTTCTCTGATGTTTCAGGTAATTGTTGAAAACTACCTCAAAATTAAATAAACTATGCAAATGTCCAGGTGTGGACCAAGGCACTCTCCTCACTCACTGGTGCTTCGTAACGTCTGCACTACCCAACCGCCTCCAAGACCGGCTTCTGTACTGGGATCTCTGAGACTCACACACACACAGACACACACACACACACACACACACACACACACACACACTAACCACCACTATGGTCACCTTGAGCAGAATTCATAGGTACTGGTCATGTTTCTGTGTAGAGTGTGAAAATGTACTGGCTGCTGCTCAGCATTGAATGAACTTAATTATCAAGATGTCTGGTTTAAATTAAAGGTGCTCAGTAGTTTGACCGTGTGTCTCTTTGTCTTAGTCACTATTATAGCAACTAGCAAAATAATCTGAATGATTTAATGTAACTTGTAAGAACAGACTGAAGCACATAGTCCACCTTTTTCTGAATCTCATCACGTGTCACGTTCCCTCCAAAGTTTCACCTCATACGAGTGCATGTGTCTACACACTCGAAACACACACACAGACCAGTTCATTGAACTCTGCTCGGATGTCATGCAGTTTCGCCTCTCTGCATGTATGCTCTCTTATCTCTGCTCTCTTCCTTCTCTTAAATTCAATATTTGTTGCGACATATTAGAGTATTAGTCAAGATGAGGAACTTAGTATTTTGGTCTAACTTCACACTGGATATTAAGATACAGTTACTCATGTAGCAGAAGATGTGCTATTCCTGGCCGGCTTGTTGACGCCCTTCAAATTGTTCATGTTGGTGATTTACAATATTTTCATGTTTAACAAAATGAAACATGCCTTACTTCCTGTTAAAGGGATAGTTTGGATTTTTTAAGTGGGGTTGAGTGAGCTACTTACCCATAGTCGGTGTATTATCTACAGTAGATGTCGGTCGGCACGCCCTTAGTTTGGAGAAGCAGACAGGAGCACTGCCACAGAAACTAAGCAATGTACTTCTGTGGATGGTGGCAGCAGCAAAACTTTTCAAGCTACCTAAAAAAATCAAGATCACTGAAAGTTCATACTATATTCAGGGTATTTTAATGGCTTTACCTTGCTGTCAGACAGCCATTTCCAACAGGTAAATGAAGCCATTATCACTGCTCTATTCAAAGATTCCTTTTGACAAAAACAGTAATTTTACCTCACAGACCTCGGAAGCTGCTGGTCTACAGCTGCATCAATCAGGTAGTTTGCTTGAGTGATTGTGGTTCTCAGTGACTCGCAAACGTGTCAAGTTTGAAAAAACACTATTTTCAAGTACAATGAATTTCCAGCATAGAGCATTCATTTTGAAGTGCCGTTTCCTGCTGTAGAGTGAGTGAGTGACGGACAGCATCTTGACACAGACCGCAAACCAGTTTGACGACATGGACAAACACAAGTATGATGCTGAATATGTTTGCGGACCTTGAACTAATGACTAAGGACAAATCTGGACCCCGTGGCTGGACCAGTTGGGAACCACTGTGTTAAAGGGTTTGTTCAGACTCACCAAAGACACACATTAACACAAAAAAACTAACTGATTGAGGCAGCGGTAGACCAGTCACCAGCAACTCCTGTGTTCTGCGAGGTAAAATTAGTGTTTTTGTGAAAGGAGAGTGGCGGCTTTGAAGAGAGCAGAGACAACAGCTTTCGTTAACCATCAAAGAGGGCCGTCTGAGGACAAGGTAAAGCAGTGGAAATATAGTGAACACCAGTGTTTCTCAAATGGTGTGCTGTGGCGCGCAAGTGTGACGTGATGCTAATCCAGGTGTGCCGTGGGATTTTGTGATAACCTCACATTATTTTTGCAATATTCCACTGGGCCTTTTCAAGAAGTTATGAATGAATTTTAATCAGCGATTTCAATATGTTGTACACAGCCGTTCCCCAATAAAGAGGCAAACTCTAGCAAAAAATTTTAATTTAATTTAATTTCACCTCACCTAACCGTCACAGGGAACCTATTTGTCACTGTTTGTTCATTGGTTTGGTTTGGTGTGGTTTGGTTTGGTAATTTTAAGTGTGTGATATATCAAAAGCCCTGAATGGCAGCCAGTGTGAGGGATGATAACAATTAAAAGGAGAAAGCGCTTTATTGTGCGAAGAAAATTACAACAAAGCCCCGGCAAAGACGACCTACCACCGAAAGAAAAGAAAAAGTTGACAGTATCACAAAAGCTACTTGTCTTCTTTTTTCTGTATTTATTGTCTTATGTCGTGATAAGAGTGGTAACACAGGTTATAGAAGCTATTGTGCACAGATATGAATACAGGTGTGCCTTGAGATTTTGGCTTGCCCTTTAACTGATGAAGATTTTTTTTAGGCGGCTTAAGTACGTTTTGCTGCTGCCCCCATCCACAGCAATACATTGCTTCGTTTTTGTGGCGGTACTCCTGTCTGCTTCTCCAAAATTAGGGTGTATCATTTGGCTTCTACTGTGTGAAACACGCTGACTGTGGATATGTACCTCATACAACCCCACTTCAAAATATCTGAACTATGCGTTGAGTCTCTTAACTGAAAAGCAAAGTGGTACCACAATCAGAAAATGGTTCTGGTTGTGTCTTTTTAACTGGAGCAAAACCAGTTAAAGTCACATTATAAGTGATGAATATAGTTTTTCTAATATCAGATATTAAACATATCAGTTAAGGTTCTTTGTTTATGTCAAAAATGATATTTTCAGTGTTTTGTGACAATAATCAGGCGGATTTAACGTTCTCTAAATGAACTGAAGAACATCAGTGTGTTTTAAAGTCTGAACACAACAATGATCTGATTTCAGACTAATTTGAGAATACGGTGAATCAGCAACATTTCAGCAGGTGCCAATGACGCCGAGCCGAGTGCAATTTCATTTGTTCAAAGGACCCCATGAAATTCATAATGAGATGGTGCTATGTCGACATTGTCAGCCGCTTTGTGTATTTATTAACATTTCCTTCTTCCGTCATTTTGCTAAATCACACTACCATGTGGGAACGCAGCCGAAATACCCTTTACAGCAGGAATTTTTAACTCTTCTTAAACTAAACGTATTTATGTCTGCTGTCGGGACACGCAGGTGTAAGCAAATACAAAGTGGACACATGTATGTGGGACTACACTGCATACAGTCAGTACAAACACACGCACACACTCATGCATGCAACTCCTCCTCACACACTGAGAAATCAATGAACCATAACCACAACAAACTACTGGACTCTCTTCACACCTTTTTGTTTTCTATTTTTTTTTTTAATTGTGTAATTTGTTTTTTTGTAAACAATGTCTGTACTGTGAATGTGATTCATTCTCCAACTGTATAGTTGTGTATAATTTAGATTATTATATTTATGCTGTCAGTGTCTCCATTTGCCTTGGTATTTGTTTTTCTCTTTTGTTTTTTAATCCTGAAATGTGTTGACATTGTAGAATGCAATAGCGTGTGTACTTGACTCACAGTCTGAAAACAATGGTGCTAACTTTGGACTGTACCTGATCTTATTTATTCTGTCGTGAAAACATCACAAACAAATGGAATACTTGGTGCTGTACACAGGGACATTTGTAAAAGCCATTTTCTGGCGTTTCCTTTCTCATATTTAATATGCTATTGTCTGGTTCTCTGAATGCCTCGTGTACAACTGTGGGCACCACCCTTCGATAAAACTACTCTGCAACAGCTGGCTCAGAGGTGTGAGGAACTCTGTTTCTCACGCCGCGGTTTAAAACAGAAGTCGGCTGCTTATCTGTTAGTGAACAAGACACACTGTTTTTGTATATAAGTTTTTGTTTTTCCTTGTATGTCTCTCCATCATAAACAGAAAGGTATATAAAATATGTATCTATACAGTCTATATATATGAGTATATATATATATATATATAAGTATATATATATAAGTGAATAGAGGCGCTGGCATTGTGACCTTAACTCAACCTGTTAAACAGGAGACTTGAAGCCAAGGAGAGTGAAGCATTGCCACCACAGGACCTTAACAGATGGTGCCTAACAACATGGCGGCACAACAGCACCTGGATCCTTGTGACACACCACAAAGCTGTGTGTATTTTAACACAGACAGACAACGGTGCTGTGGGTTGAACAGATTCCAGCACTAGAACTGTCTTCACTTTTATCAGATGTTTTCTTTTGTTTATTTTTATTTTGTACCAACCCAGATCCTGCAGGAAAAAATGGTGCTTCTGTTCCAAACAATGGCAATTCAGATCTTACAAACAAAAATCTTCACTGGTGCATACAGAACTACGTGTCAACCTCTTACACACACTGTCTGTCTTTAGCTGTCTCACAGACAAGGCCCTACCTTGTAATGTGAGCGTATCGTGTCACTGCAGAGACACGCTGACGTAGAGCTCTTGTGTTAGGATGTGTGTGTGCATCACTTTTGACGGGAGTGAGAGCAGCCAAGCTTCCTTTTTTTCTCAGATAGTGGGAATACACGTAAGCTCAGTTTGTGTGTGTGTGTGTGCTTTTTCCTACTTGCCGGTGCATATCTTAAGGGAAGATTAGACTAATAATCAAAGCTTTATTGTAAACTCCTGTCCTGTGCACTCACACATGTGTGTCTCACCTGTGAGTGTTCACGTGAAAAGAAGAAAAGTCATTTTAGATCATAATTAGAGACTATAGTCTATTTGTTACCAGCACTGAGAGGTCTTTTGTAATTATTGTTGATGCTGTTTTGATTTTCTTATTCTTGGTGTTTGATACAATTGCAGTTACATGTTATGCTTTTAATGGTGTCTTCAGATTCCTGTCGGTTTTTAATACTACTAGTCAGACAGACAGCACGGTGCTATCCTTCACTTAAAACAAGGAAATTGCAGCTATTGATAAATACTACTCTTCTCCTGTTGTGCTGCAGGGTTTTATGGTTTAATAATCTTCAACACGAGCTTGCCTGGCGGCTTTCTGATGGTCCGGTTTAACCTACGGAAATTTCTCTAACCTGGAGTTGCTGTGCTGTGTGTATGTGTCAGTGAGAATAGCTCATGGGAATGACAAAACATTAACAATCATTGCAGATTTCAACCAGTTTTGTAGCTACTTATGTAATCAGTCAAAGGGATGAGGTGCTGTTATTCAAGTCCTTTGGCGTACGAGCGTGATTTGAATCAAAGCTTCTATGCAGTTCTCCGTCAACGTCCATCCTGGTACATTATTAATAATCTGTGAGAGCTTTGCAGTCGAGGCCGTTTACTCTAAATCCTGCCAAAGGTCTTAACTCAGGAACTTCCCAGATGGCTTGAAACGATGTAAACAATTTTCTTAAAACTACTGCATGTCACAGATTTATTCACCATCCTGTGACATCATGAAGTCCCTTTCTAACCCAACTCAGGACCCAGACCACCTTTCAGCAAGTGAGGTCAAATTAAAAAGTCTCAGATTCTCGCTGTCACATACACCTGGGCGTCTCCAGTGGAATCCAGCTTTATGAAGCTTTACGAGTCCAGAAGCTGTGAAATGGCTACAACTTTCAGCATCTTCCTCATCTCACAAATGCCTCTGTCTAGATTTGTGTCTCCAAAAGAAAGAGGTTCACTGTCCTCTGTTTGGGGGAGTCTCCCCACACACAGGACACGTGTGACCTGCAGTATGTGTACAGTGATCTCTGATCGGTGAAGCCAGGGCAGGTTTGAGGTGCAATAACGGCAAACCTACTTTCCAAAAAGCCCTGGGTTTTCATGAATTGTTACTGTTCGGTGTTGGTGCTTTTATCCTAAGATGTTATAATGAAACAAATGGAATTCATGTTTTTCCCCCCTGCGTTTTATGATTATTAATAAAAATGTTTCATATAATATTTGAATTAATTTTGTTGTGTGAAGTGGCTTTGATGTCTTGTCCAGTTATTTTTTCCCCTCATAGAAGACTGCTGAAGTTTACACATAATAATAATTCTGACCAGATTTTAGAAGCAAAAAAACAGCACAAACATCTCCATGATGATCGTAGTAACCTTTAATCTGTATATTTAAAACAGCAAAATATTTCCACCATATTATCTATAGTCTCTAAAGGGACAGTTCACCCCAAAATCAAACATACATATTTTTCCTCCATATAATTCCTCCATGAAACTGCTCACAACAAGGTCTGTGGATTATCTTGAGTAACCAGGTCATGATTTCTGGAAAGAGACATTGCTGTTGAGTTTTTCAAATGTATTTATTTCAAGCTTTGAGCACCACAAACTGAGTGCCATCTAGTTCCATTATATTCAAGAGAAGGCAACTCCCACCACAACAAGCAACACTACAGGTAAGAGGAAAAATGTATATTTTGGGGTGAACTGTCCCTTTAAAAACAGTCCTTTGTCTTCTTCTCTGGTGGAGTAGTCAGTGAGAAAGTATTGCAGCAATGGAGGACTCTCACATAGAGAACAAAAAACAGACTTGAGTCTTGATTTTAAATGTTTTAAGGGTTTTGCAACATGGACTGAAATATTTGCACATTTTTTCACTGTCTGCACTCAGCAGCACAGCCCTGTAATGTATCTAAAAGAAACATTTAAAATCCAGACTGAATCTCTGATTTGTTCTCTGTGTGTGAGTCCTGCTTTGCTGCATCACACCATCTCTGTCCATATTGTATGTAGGAGGTATCAGGTTCTAACTACTTCATTGTGATGCATTCAAATGCTGCTGTAATCAATATTTGTAAAAGATACTCTTAAGCTCCTTCAGCAGTGCCTTCCAGTGTTACTCCCTGCAGTGCCACCCTTGGATTGTTTGTGATATTTTGGTGAAACACTTTAAGGGCCTCATCAACACATTCTCACTCCGACCTCGTCACATATCGACGTTTGGTCAAGGACCTTTTACGTCCACATACGACGTGAAACATACCCTGGGTGCGTTGTTTGCTGACGTTCTGGGATGCAGTGTCCAGTTCTGCCTGTTACATGCATCGTCTGTTTTCAAAATACACTTCTGTTTTCACAGGAAATTTACTGTTTACATACAGTCTCTTTCAAAATAAATGCACTATGTCAGTACAGCAATGCAAATTGACATTTGTTTTCCTCCAACAACTAACGCACGTGGTTGGGTTTAGGCAAAAAGAACAGGGTTTGGCTTTATAATCTTACGGGGCGCTAACACCACTCTCCCAGGTGAAGGTTGGTGTTCATTGTACCCATCCACCACCTGGCCCAGCAACCCCACTGAGACTTTTATGGCCTTTGTCCCACCACTGCTGAGCCCTGTTATCATTCCAACATTTTTATTTTATTTTTAAGATATTTTTTGGGAGTTTTAGCCTTTAATGGATAGGACAGCTCAAGCGTGAAGGGAGAGAGAGAGAGAGAGAGAGAGAGAGAGAGAAAAGGACACGCAGCAAAGGGCCACAGCCTGGACTCGAACCCGGGCCGCTGCGGCAACAGCCTTGTACATGGGGCGCCTGCTCTACCACTAAGCCACCGACGCCCCAGTTATCATGCCAACATTCAAAGACGGCTTTTTTCGTCAGTGGCTGATGCCCCAAGTCACTGCCCATGACTGGGTTGCTCAAATACCTCCTCCCAAAATGTTCTTAGTTTAGGTCATGTCCAAAATATGTTGTTGTGGTGCATTTTTGCTTTCCACAAACAGCCAGAGCTCCCAGTAACATAATTCGGAGAAATGTGCACTTGTGTTGTGCCAAAATGCCTCAGATAAAATCTCCCGACAAGCTCCTGCGGTGAAGGTTTTTACTCAGCTCTCAACAATACGACAATGTCCACAATAGTTTTTTAATCAACACTCAAAAGACGTAGATGGGGTCCGAATAGCCCCACACTGTGTCCAACAGTATGTAAATGACACATGCTGACATGCTGTTGAATACAAGTCCCGATTCCCACAGTACAGACGAACAGAAATAACCTCACGCTGCTGTCTAAGAGAGCATCAGGATGATGTACCTGCCAAGAAATGTTCCACCAATACCTCACTGGTAACATGTTGCAGTCATTAGAAAGACCTGGCTTTATCTCTCGGGACACACAGCTACCAAACAGCTTGGAGACCTTGACTGTCTGCAAAACAAGACCGCAGCTGTGAGAGTAGTGATGGGAGTGACAGCTCTCTGAGAGGAGGCAGAGCTCACGTCTCCGTCCCTTTCTGGGAGCAAGACTGTGTACACTGTTTGTCTCCTGCGAGGAGGACTGAGAGCAGATAAATTGTAAACATCTGTTCGTCCGAAGGATATTGTTTCATTCAGCTCTCATCACATTCCAAATGCTGCTTCACTCACTGTGGGAGCTTTGTGCTAAAGGAATAGATCGACAATTTAGGAAATATGTTCACACAGGAGGTTGAGCGGGTCATCCACCAATTGGAAGGTCAGCAGCTTAAACCCCAACTCCTGTCCTTGGTCAAGATATGGTACCCCAAATTGCTCCCAATGGCTGTTCCATCGGTGTGTGAGAGCATGTGAATGGTTACTGAGTAGCAGATGGCACCATGTATGATAGCCCCAGCCACCAGTGTGTAAATGGGAGAATGTGACTCATAGTGTAGGAGAATTATGGTATCCGATGCGAAAACGTGAAAGTGTGAATGGCCCTGTCTGCCCTCTATAAACGGCTCAGTCTAAGGTAACAAAAACACAACAATTCTTACAACAATTCTTACTGGACCCTCAAATATAAAGCCAGAGCTAGCAGCCGCATTAGCTTAGCTTAGCTAACAGGCTGGAAACAGAGGTAAAAGTTTGCTTGGCCTTGTCCACAAGTTACAAAATCAGCCTACCAGCACCTCTAAAGCTCACCAATTTGCATGCTAACTTGTGTTTATTTAATTATACAAAATACTGATGTGTAACAACGTTGTGGTTTTACATGGCGTCATGAGCTGGACCATAGAGTAAACCAGGGATGATGTCCTTTTGAAGGCCGACGAGAAAGTTAGCATCGCACTTGTTCCCTCATCAAAAAGCCTATGGGATTTTTCCATTGGATTTTAGATTACTGCACATGAACATCACTTTTATGAAAAAGCTAACTTAGGTTATGAACGAATTACACTACGGTCACTTGACAGAATGTCACCACCATATCAAGATTGTAAAGCCGTGTTCAGCGCGCCTTGGCGTGATGACGTTCTGTAGTCTCATTTATCTACTTGTTAGCAACTGCCTTTTTTTAAGACACGTAGAAGTTTCAATATTTTTATTTTTGTCTTATTTTTTTCTTCTTTCCATCTCCCTTTCTTCTTTTTTCCTTTTTCTTTCTTTCTTTCTTACTTTTCACAAACACTTCTACAAACTTCCATCATCATAATTAATGCATTTAATTATTTGTCCCTTTTTTTCTTCTTCTGTTGTTCCTTTTGTGTTTGTTTTTTGTATCACTTTGCTTTGCTTGCCTGTAGCCCCCTGTCTTGTGCTTTATTATTTTGTTGTTTTCACACTGATCACCTGTATCCCAATTTTTAAAAGGAAAAAAATATATAAGCTTCAGAGTTTCAGGGTGGGGTATTTACTGACATATTTTATTTCATATAACAAAACAAAGCTTGTGTTAACCACAGACCTTATTTCAGGCACCTAAATAAAAACCCATTCAAAAAACACTATAGGCTAAGCTTAACCTTCCTTGATGTATGTCCTCACCTCCTTTCATCGTAATCTAAGGAAGGTTCAGTGAATCCAAACCAACATAACAGCCTATTATTTGCCTTCTCTCACCTTATCTGACATGACCTGCGTCCTGTAGTGGAAAAAAACGCCATTTCTGTGAAGCAAAATACTGAAATACAATCCACAGTCTCAATCATCAAGGACACACAATATCCCAGAGCGTTCCCCAGTTAGTGAGAAGGGAAGGTGGGAGGATGTGACTCCCTTCCTCGAGAGCTTGACCCACACAAAACAAGCGAGTGAGGAAGGTCTGACCACACACGCAGACCAGACGTACAGACAGTGAAGCATGCTATTTGTGGACGTCTTCTCCTGTGGAGCGTTGATGCTCTGCTGCGCCTGGCTCTGTGCAGCCCTGCAGGTCTCACATGGACAGCAGCTGATGGACGACCCCGCAGTGACAGGTCAGACTCTGAACGTTTGTGCATTAATATTTATTCAAGTCTGTGAAATGTGAATTTTTGTATGTTTCTCCTGCTACTAGATTTAATCTGTTTATAGTGCATCATGTAATTTGTTCTCTTTTAAACGCAGAGCACACCCCTCCATCAGCCTCCACAGTCTCCCATCACGCCCCTCACAGTGCACCGTGCTTTGTGGATGACATATTTGCAGCGCTGCGTGAAGGTGTTGAGAGCGACGGTGAACTCACAAACCGCAGTTTGTCTCAGTTTGGGATCTGCACTGAATCTGACAGCTCTTCAGTCTTATTACAGCTGGCTAAGGAAACAAACAAAAACCAGGGAAATGGATTGGAGGTTTTGCATCCAGGTGGAGGAGTCAGAGGTGTCAAAGATGAGACGGGAACTCTCGTGTTGACCTTTGACCTCTCACTGTCCCCTTTGCTGAAGGTGAACCCTGTGCTGCTGTTGGCGTTTGAAAGTCCGCTCACAGGACGAAACCTGGATATCACTTTCACGAGTCAGTCGCTGCATCCAAGCACACAGGTAAGAAAGGTCCTGAAAACCTGTCCTGAACTTCCGTACTCTGTTGTATATGATTTTGTTTGTATCTGTTGGTCTCTTCTAGTCTGTGTGCATCTCAGGAGAAACGCAGTACATAGTGCTGACAGGAAAAGCAACACAAGGCAACGTTCAGCAGACTTGGATGATTTCTGTTGAGACAAAAACCCCTGACATGAGTAAGATATGATACGAGTCAGATATCATTTCTCGTTTGATGTGCACTCTCCTCACATTTCCCCTCTTTGCAGACCAAATCCTAAAAGACATCCTCATTGGTGGAAAACCAGGAAGTAACACCAGCGTCACTCCTCTTCTGCTTTTCTCTGTGGAAAGAGGATCTGATACAAGGTTGTCTTTGCTCTCATGTTCCCTGTAAATGTCACCACACGATTGTCAGGGTGGTGCTCAGCAACATTTTTCACTCTCCTTCTCAGACATACACACGCCTCTTCACACACCTCCTTCTTCTGTGAGCTGAAGCGTTTCCTGCGTGACGTCCTGCCTCAGGACCACTCTGCGTCCCCTCCCCTCCAGCTGGACTCCCTGCAGTCCCTGCCTCCTCTCACGCTAGACTTATCCTCCAGCGAGACCCTGCTGGCAGGATTGATCAACTCCTCCTCCCCCACCATCTTCTCCTTCACCGGCTGTTGCTCCATGTTTCAGACGCACGATGGAGAGCTGGCCTTGTCTCCTGCGCTGCTGGAGGAGGTCAAGCGCAGGTTGGAGCAAACTGTGGTGCAGATAATGGAGGTAATAATGGAGGAGGAAGTCGGTCACAGAGCTGCAGAGAGGCTGGGAAGGCTCAGAGATCTCAGTGCATTTCCGAAGACGGAACCAGCAGCAGGTGATGTGAACGAAAAAGAAAGCAGGCCCAGGACTGTAGATTTGTATTTGCTTTATTTTTTAACCTTTATGACATAAATTTAGATTTCTTTGGTGTCATGCTCCTATGTTACCACTTTTTAACCAATGCTTCTGTCACCTCTACAACAGGAGGGAGCCAGTACCGTGCGTTCCTCCTGCTGAAGGCCCTACAGACGGTAGCCGGTGCATATGAGGTGCAGAGAGGACTGCGGGCGACCAGAGCTGGACCCAACAACCCAGCGAGAGGCAACCTATGTGGGCTGAGGAGCCTCACTGTGTCCCTTGAAAAGCGTGTTGTGGGACCAAACACTGCCAACATCAACAACTGCCATGGCTCCTGTGCTTTCCCCATGGTCAACACCAACAACCACGCCGTCCTGCTCAGCTTCCACATCGAGAGTGAGAATGCAGACGAGCGGGCGCCGTGTTGTGTGCCTGTGGCCTATGACGCCCTGGAGGTGGTGGACTTGAACGAACATGGGACGTACTTGTCCATTAAACCAGATATGGTGGCGAAGGAGTGTGGATGCCGTTAAAGCTGTTTTTGTCTTGGAGTGAAGTTGTGACATAAAAGATATTTCACAGATTTTCACTGACCACAGTCTGTTTGACACTTTAAGTGTCATTTAAAGCAGCTATAAGGAGTTTTTAACCGATTATGAAGCAGTCTCGATTTACATACCTGAGACCGTCAGCAAGAAGATTTGCTTTTTCTGAATCGTTATTCTTAAATGTATTGCAATTATTTACGGCACACAGACAGGAAGTGTGTTAGCATTTCTAGGCAAAGTTAAGCGGGATTAACACCTATGCATCAGCTCAGAGCCTACGCCGCAGCCTACGCCGTTCATACTCGTGCGGTGGTGTGTCTGTGTCATTCTGCAGTTACACCTCCAAAATACTAGTTGGCGACAGGTAGAGTTTAATTGATTCAAAACATACATTAAACACACATTAAACATGGCTTAATGGAGACAATTTCAAACACAAGTACACAAATCAGCTTCACTATAACTCGCAGCATTCACAAAGCACTTGTCTTTATCTGGACACATTTTCCCCACAAATACAACATGCTAATGTTATTAGCACAAGCCTATGGCATTTTACAGTGTATAAATTAGCCTAGTAGCTAGCGGACATTTCTTCTGCTCATATGACACCAGGGACAACGGCAACATTTAACAGAGGTAACGTTATAAAATTTGGCTGCATTACAACTCACATGGTTCACTGACAAAACAACTGTCTTAAGCTAAACACATTTTCTAAACAAATATAAGATGCTAACGTTATTAGCACAAGCCTATGGCATTTTTCATTGTATAAATTAGCCTAGCGATGAATGGAGATTTCCTCTGCTCATATGAAGCCAGGATAAATCACACACAAGACTTAAAATGCTATTTTGTGGAAGCTTTATTGTCTTCACAATTTATTGTTTCTTATCTATGAAATAAAAATAAATAAAAGCTTTGTTTCCACTGAGGGAAATGGTTTCAGCTTACAAAAATAGACAGGAAGTCTGTGTCACCACGACGTGTAGTTATGTTTCTGGGGAGGTGCCTGTCAGGATTGATTCAACGCAGATGTGGTTTATTATTGATGAACAGACACTAAAACAAATCTAACTAATACGTGTTTCTTTCACTCGCTTCCAAAGTGCACGTGTTAGCCACATTAAGATCTTTATGTCACAAGTGTTGGTGGTCATGGGAAAAGTGGTACTACCACTTTTGTCCACAGGGGCCGCCAAAATCAACACAAAATAAAAGCTCCTTGTAGCTGCTTTAGTTGTTACTTACCCTTCATTTATTTATTTATTCACACAGTATTAATACACTACTAGTAAATGTACGTTAATTCACAGGACTCTTTAAGCTACTTCACATATATGAAACATATTATAATTATTTCCACACTTAGAGATAGTCAAGTTTGTACAAAACAAATACGTCAAGTATGAGTATTATCATATTCCTTTGTAAATGTTTTATTTTTTCTATCATCTAAGAGGTTGTTTTAACAAGAAGCCAGGACAAATATCTTATGATACATAAGACCACTGTTTGTGCTTTAATTTAACTTCCAGTTATCAATGAAAATATTGCTTTAACACGACCAAATTGTTGATAACTTCATGACTGATAAACATTTCTGATTAGGGACTGTTCTGTACTTATCAGAGCAGAAGGTTGGCTGACTTCATGTTTGTTTGTTTGTTTTTAATCTCGATCCCCCTCGAAGCTACAGATACATTTCCTTGAGCCTACCTGAGTGACTGGGGAAATATGCGTTACCCGTCCTCCACCATAAATAACCACATGTCTTTCATATTCACAGCAAATGTAGGTATGGAGCAATTTCTGGTTGTGATAAATGATGTCATTTTGGCAAATTTAAAGGAAAACATGCCTTTCAAACCCACAGGAGGGTTTTTGGGTCTAGAGGGTATATACAATAAATACAAAATACAACCATTTATAGCTATACCCCTCCCCCCTCATAAGTAACGAACAGTCCCTTAAAACACATCCTGCCTGATTAATTAAATGGTGTTCTCTACAATACAAACAAAACATGATTAAATGTAACATTCTGTATCTTTATACCATTAAATACAAACTATATTGAAGATCATCTGTGTTCTTTATTCAGAAACCTTCTGTTGACATCTGTGTTTCAGATCATACTTTAGGTTTTGGTTTCAGGACTGTTTTGCTGCCAATCGGCTTTTTTCTTCTTCTTATCAATCCAACTTCTTCAGATCCCCACCACCACATCAAGTTGTCCCATATAGAGAACTGGAGACAGAAACAACACAGTCAGGTTCAGAAGGTGATGCTTCAAGTACACATTTTATACAATCACATTAAAACAGAGCAGATGAAAATATCTTTATGAGTTTATTACTTTATCATACAGTCGCTTGAGGGATTAGATTTTACATTCTGTGATCTCCAGTATAGTTTTGTTGTACTTAAAGGGAAATCAACCCTTAAATAGAGTGATAACTTGAAATCATTTTACAGTTTTATTTGTGATTTTGTTCATGTCTGACATTTAACTGACGAGCACAATGACAGACTGTGGTGATGATGTCATACAGACCAATCCTGGAGCTGCTCCGCTGACAGTAAGAAATAAATAATCATGAGTAATCATAATCAGTTGTGACCTTGTAAAACACGAGTTGACGAGTGGGAACAAACGTTTTTGAAACTGGTCCAGTATTGAATGTGAGGGCTGCAATGTAATGACTTGGGGCAATTGCACACCCTCAGTGAACATCCACTTAAAGTGCTAGTTTTTGCTAAGGACAGGCTCAGCTTATTATTATAAGTGTCTAACAACATTATGGAAAGTATCCTAACAGAGACAGATCCTTTTGTTTGACCCGAAACAGCCCCCAAATTTCCATCACCAAACCCACCAGACTTCATTTAAATAACCAGTCATTTAAGCATGTGTAGAGCCAGCATATATTTTCACATCTGACTGGGTGAATTAAAGGTTTAATTCAACCAACCAGAATTGGTGATTGTTGGAACAGTGGAATGACGAGCCAAGGCAGCTTTTGTGAGTTTTATTTTGTTTTTGTGGGCTTTGAATGAAATGTGTTTTATGATAATAAAATTACTGTTTATTTAAATGGAGTCTGGTGGCTTTAGCAATGGTCATATAAAGGACCTCAAAAACAAACACTTTTAGTTGACAGAAATTCAAGGTGCACAATTGCCCCAATTGGTAACATTGCAGATGAATTTGCTGCTACCAGTTACAGCAGTCTGAACTGGACCAGTTTTAATAACTGGTATTTTTCAACCTGGACAAGTGACGAATGGGAAAAACAAAGTTTCCCTTTAAGGCAACACGAGCTTGTGTTGACTATGATTACTGATCCTATTCACATCCTGCACATGAGCTAAAATCAAATAATCTCATCATTGAGTGTAACAAATGTTCAAAGTGCACAAAGAGACAAAGGCCTCCTTGATTTGTGTAGCTCCACAAAAACTTCCTTCCTAACCCTTCAAATGAACATAGAAACTGACAGGTGTCGGCTACCTTTTACAGAGACAGACATTACCTGAGTTATTGATGTGGTTATTGATCCATCCTGCAGACTTCCCAAGAACGACCTTATACCCGTCTCCTCAACAAAAGAGTCCATTGCATCTAGAAAACAAAAGATATATAAAAGACACAGAAGGAAAGGGACTTTATTAGACAGCTGATGATACACTGCAGCAGTAGGGGTACAGTATCCATAGACCATACATGTTGCATATTGCTGCAGTGGTGCAGAAACAAACCCGGTAAAACTTCCTGTGACATCATGTCAGTACTCACCATGCAGTTCATTAACCCCTGAGCTCACGAGAACTACAACCAGTGCCAGCACTAGGCAGCGGTTCATAGTGAATCCCTTCCATGGATTTGGGACTTCACTCAAATTTTCGATGGACAGAATCCGGTCATACGACACTGTGGACAGACACAAACCAGTCAGGTGCCAGTTGCCTTAGAATACACTCTGTTGGTTGTTCAGGGTGGATGTTTGTCTTACTTATGATGTTTTCAGATGTTCCAGCTCTGCCTCCTGAAGTCCTTTATAAACTGAGGTTTAGATTTAAAGATGGATCCAAATGGGAAGCTGCAGGTTAAGATGAGAAATTCAGTTTTTGTCATGCATATAAATAATTGTCTTTGCAAAGTGTGTGCCTGTACTGCTATGTGTGCACAGTATTTCAGACTCTACCATGTGTCATAGACTAACATAAGACCGCTTAAAATAGGCACCTGCAGCTAGTTGAAAATAACAAATGTGATTTAAGGAGATCAGTTTGGTTTTATATAAACTTCTGAACAAAAAATAAACTTACCTGATTTGACCCTTCAGTTGTGTCTCACCAATGAGGTAAAGTTTAATGTTGTGTTGATAGTGATTTCTGTTCTGCGGACACCAGAGACAGCGTCTCACACACACCCTGCACCATGCTCCTGTGCTCTTTGACTGACAGGAGCAGATGAGTGGAGTTGAAAAAAGGAAAATGAGATTCAGAGTGTGCACTGAAGCTGTTCATAAGTAGCAGTGTAGTTAGGCTACAGGTGGACAAGTGTTATCAGCATTAGCCAATTTTTCAAAAGAGAAACATTAGATGTTAGATGGGATGAAATAATAAAAATATTAATCTTGCCATGTTGGGGAAGAACAAAATAGGACTACTCTTTCACACCATACTAATGTGTTGAGTACCAGGAGTGGGACGTAACTAAATACATTTACTCAGTAGTAATGATATGATGTTGTAATGGTGTTGTCTATATTATTAAAGCAAAATGGAAATGTAATATATGATGATGTGAGACAGTATATTAACACAGTATAGTGTGATATAGTGCAGTGCAGTAGACTATAGTATGAGTGTTAAGATATGGTATGAGGTGCAATGTAACAGTGGGAATAACATTAATGTAATCATAACAATATAATCTAGTTCAACAGTGTAGCATTGTACAATTAAACAGAGTATCAGATGTATTATATTGCAATGTATTGTAATTTTAATAGTGGTAGAAAGTAACTCAGTACATTTACTCAAGCACATGTAGCTCATGTGGCCTACAGTTTTGAGGTAGCCAACTTGTACTTTACTTGAGTATTTCCATTTTCTGCTAATTTATACATTACTCCAGTACATGTATTTGAAAGCTTTAGTTACTTTGCAGATGCACAGTAACAATACAAAAAAAAAGCAAATAAATTATGATTTATCATTATAAGTTTTTGTATTGATCCCCAGGAAAAAAAATCATGAGCTACCCAACAATATATAAAATTGGCTAGTTAATAAGCTCCACCTTAATCAGCTGCCATATTAAAGCAATGAACACATGAATGCATCAATAATTATATTTCATTGTTTTAACATGCATTATACTAGAACTGGCTATTCTACATAATGAATACTTTTATTTTTGGTACTTTAAGTATTGATACAAATACTTTTGTACTTTTATGTTTCGTAAAACTTTGAGTGCAGGACCTGTAACACATTATTTCTACAATGTGGTACTGTTTTACTTACATGCAATACATGCTTCTTATTCTACTGTTAATAATAAAGTATGGCATTCTGTTTATGGGTTTTTTAATTTATTTTTTTGGTGTCTTTATAGAACATTGTGAACAGGCAGACGTTTTGCATGTCATGGACATTCACAGATTCCAGTGTGTAGTAAATGAAGTATAATAAACAAACAGTAAAATCAGTAAACGTTGATATACCTTAAAATATAACAATTTGCAGTTACTTTTTTAGTTTGTCATCAGAGTTAATGTAAATCTATGCACAAACTGAACTCAATCAGAAAAAAATGTTAAGGTTTTGTAAAGACTTTGAGAATCTTGCCTTTGTGAAACTGACCAACTACAAGTATAAGGTTTGTTACTCAAAGGTTTGTTGTCACATTTGGATTTATTGTTAATGTCTCCGGGCATAATTGTTACACAATGTACAAACAACTTCTCTGTGTCTCGGGAAGGGTGGTGACAAAACAAACATTTAACTTTTTCTGGCTCATTTCCACAACAGGAACATTTAACATCTATGTCAATACATTTGTAAATTGTAGTGCTGTAGGCTGTAGTATCAAAGTATAGGTTTTTCTTTTTAGAATTTATAGAACATCTATGACAACATTCACATACATTCACATACTGAGCAGGGCAAAGAAATTGCCAAAGCAAACAGTAGTATAGAAAATAAATGTAAATATTTTATAATACAACATTGAAAAGGGATTACAAGAGGTGCTTTTAACAGGAAGTTGAAATGAGAATGTTATCATAAACAACAGAGGAAGACCAAAAAAATTAGTAATGATAGGATAAATTAAATTAAATTAAATTAAATTAAATTAAAGTAAATTAAAGTAAATTAAAGTAAATTAAATTAATAACATACAAGGAGAAATATTTTTTTTCTTAGTTATCCAATACAGTGGAAATGTTTGTTGTGCTTTTTTCCCCATCAGCTATAAAGACTTAATGCACAGTACAAATTAATTCAAGACAAAAGCAAAGTTGGTCGATGATTTCAGGACTCTGTTCTCATGTATAAAAACATTTGGCAAACATATAATTTACATTACAGAGTTCTTCACATTTGTTTTTCAAGTTCATAGCAAATATAATATTGTCTTTAGAAATAGAAGCTGTTGTGTTTGTGAATGTCAAGCCAAAATGTATGTATTACACTGCATGAGAAAAACATATGGTCTGATGTTATCACCAATATTAAAACATAGCCAAAGTAATTCTTTAGAAGGATAAGTGCTGTTCATAATTTTAGACAAGGCAAAGCAGCTTTATTTGTACGGCATATTTCATACTCAGTGGCAATTCAGAGTGGTTTACAGAGCAATAAGATATAAAACATAATAAAGGATACAGAAAAGAGTAAAGAGAAAAAGATACAAAAGGTAAAATTATTACATAGTTTACAATAAAAAAAACACCATTAAAAATAGCAAAATTGCAGACAAGAGGCGCAAGGGTAAAAATATTATTTAAAATTGTTTAAAATTGAGTATAGTATTAAGTATAGTAGAGTAAAGTTGAGTAATAACGTTAGTAGAGTAATAGTGGTAAAGAGGTTGATCAGGTGCGTCATATCTTCACAGTAACACGTCACGGTGAACAGGACACGCCCCTCTCAAATACTGCAGCCTGCCTGCTCCGTCTGAGCCCAGCTGCGACGGGGAGAGGACAGAGCGAGCCGCTGGTGTGGACGCTGGCCGGATGGTTAAATCTAACCTACAGACGATTTTGAATAGTCATTGTTTTGTTAGAGAAAAAGAGAGAAACTTATCCGAGATGCCTGTTATCGAGAAACACAGTAATAAACCCGAAAGTGAAAGGTAAGTTGTCGCAATCGTTGTGAATCGTTACAAGCTAACAAGCTAAGCTAAATTTAAAAACCGCGGCCTAGCTGAGTGATACGGTATAATTCCTGGAGTGGCTAGCGCTAATCCCCGTGTCTCTTGTTTACATAACAGCACTGTATTTCAGTTGACGTCCTTTAAGTGCAGCGTCAGTCGCGTTTAGTGTGATACTTCTTATTTAAACGTCCTTACGAAGTCACAGAACTGTTTCCCGATTGTGTGACATCTACTTTTTAATTCAGCAATTCAATAAATTCATAGTCAATGTTGCTGTTGATGTACATGTTCTGTCTAGCTAAGCTAACGCATATGCTAATATGTGAAACGCCACCGGAATGCGTTAGCTAAAATGTTGAGAAGCTAACCAGCTAGCATCAACATTCCCGACTTAGCAATTTATGTAATTATGTCTAGCGTATATGTTTTAAAATACCTTGCGGAAATAGGGTTAACGTTAGTAATTTAATTTTTCAGTTATTTGGAGCGGGTCGGCGTAACTGACATGAATGTCACCGCAGGGGAATTGCTAGCTGCGTTAGCTAACGGTTAGCGGTTTAGCTAACGTTATGTCACGGATGTTTTCATGTTTTCGGCGTTGCAGTGGAAATCATCTGTAACAATAACACCATACTATCTTAGTTATACTCCACTGTGAATTTAACATGTAAGAATGCACGATGCGTTTTTTTATTCTACTAGGTTATGTAAAGTTAGCCTGTTGCTAAACAACGTATCGTTAGTTGACATGATGTCTGAATTAATCGTTTGTGGCTACACGGCTTGTTTTTTTCCGTTTCGCCCTCGGGCTCAGGTGCTAGCTGGCGTTGACATACTGAATCGGCGAAAATGATCAGATGAACTAACGTGGTTTACAAGAAAGCAGCCTGTCGAGATAGTTAATCAACATTAATAACCTTTACTATGCGTAATCCAACGTAGTATTACATTAATTATTATACCAGCTATGGACCCCCGCGACGCCTCGTTTGTTGTTTTACTTAAGTAGTGATTAACTGGATATGTGAACACAAAGGAGGGGTCGATACCAGGAGATATTTGTCATGATCTTGAGAAACATGTTAGCGATTAGCCGTGGGGTGTTTCACCTCAGTCGTGTCTTGACAAGATTTGTGTCGAGGCTGTTAGTCGTGCTCTATAGTGAAGTGAAGGACTCATAGGAAATTTCCACTGCACCGCGGAGGGGGGTGGTATGGGTAGTTTTGAGTCCAGTGATGACATATTGTACACAGAAGCTATTCATTGTTCAATAGGTGTATGATTATTGTCAGACCCTGTTTACCAAAGGGGTTTTGGGGCATTTGTGGCAATAACAGAATTGATGCTATTACGTAACTCTTAAGTGGTAGATTGTTGAAGGTTGTGCAAAATATGTTCAGAGACTTACATGCAGTTGTTTTCTCCGTTCAAGCCGTAGCTTTTTTAGACACAAGCAGATGCCCTTTTAAACTGATACACCCACTGCTATTGATCTGTAGTCTGCTTTGAGTTGAGGCTGGTGAAACTGTATGTTTTGTATGTCCCCTTTTTTAATAGCAGATTTGCAGGTGAGAACCGAAGACAAATTTCTGCTTTTTGCATGCAAAAAGTAGACAGATTATTTTCTAGTCTGTTTTGTTTTGTCCATCTGAAGCAAAAACACGTACCCCCAAAGCTTACATTATGATATGCCCTCTAGAGATGTGTGGTCTTTTGTATGATATTCGTAGATGGCAAAGGTGCTGTTATGCAAGCAGAAGCTTGAGAGACATCGCTCATGTGACCAGGGCAGCTGTCTTTGCCAAGAAGACCCCGGGGCGTGAATGTGTGTTGCTGCATGCTGTAGGCATGGGGACCTCAAAGAATGCTGTTAACTGAATGGAGACATTGATTGAAAGCCTTATGCTGTGTGTTAGTTTTAATGCAGCAAGAGGGGGCATTGAAGGTTTTATGCCAAGATTGTAATTGGCTGTTTTACATAATCCGATGATGGATTTAGGGAGAACTTGTGTTAGTTTGCAATCTCCAGTGCCTTGCAAAATCAGGCGATAGGCTGGATATTGCATATTGACTTGGTAAGCCCGTGTTATGGGAGTGACAATGGTTCTCATTTGGTTTTCACATATCTGCTCCACATATAGCACAGCAGTGGCATTTGCGTAAGAGAGCCTCTGTGAGTGTCTAAGAGCGTTTGCGTCGCTGTGGCAGCGATGCTGCTGCTAATGGGCTGTGTTCCCTTCCCAGTGTGAGCTCTGAGAATAGGCCTACTTGCAACACCATTAATGTATGCAGCTGCACACTGGGGCATCTGCGCTTGTAAGCCGAGCTAATTCTATGGAGCACTTTGAGTGACATCTGAATTAAAATGGCTGATCTCACTCACTAAACTGATGTTTGTCTGTGGTAAACTGGAACGATGTGGTTGTGCTGCAGAACAAAAGTAGGCTAATGGTTAGACAAACAGAGCCTGATCCTCTCACAACCTTCCTCTAAGAATCATGTGACAAGCTTAAAGTTGCGCCACAGCCAGACAGTTCTGTTTTAGGAAGTAAGTCGTCACTCTTCTTACATGAACATTGAATTTTCCAGGGTGACAGTGATGATGATGATTGTGACTTTTTGACATTAAAGCAGAATTTTCCTTGAGGGTTTATGGTGAATATTTAACTGAAAGCTGGCATAGTAAACTAAAATGGGTCATCACTGTGGTCAATGTAACTCAAACTGCTCCTGCTTTCTCTCAGTTAATTAATATGCACGTCAACACGTCGTACAGACGTGTGTACCAAAGATGAGGACAGTTACTGATTAAACTGTGCCCACCAGCATTGTATTTTGTTTATTAAGACTTGTGCAACTTCAGCAAATGTTTTACTGTAATTTCACAGATGAGTCACTCAACAGTGTAACGTGGGCTAAGCCCTCTGTTTATAGAGCGAGTTTGGTTTGTGTTTGGTAGCAGAACTTCCAGTGAATACTCCACTTGTAATGGCTCCGTCTTTATGTGTGTTTGATTCCAGTATCTCCAGTCCCAGGAGGTGCTCCCGCTGTTGCAGTAACCCGTGTCCAGGGCCTCTGTGGTGCTCCTGATGCCCCTCTCCCACCCCTGAAGATCCCAGGTGGGCGAGGGAATGACCAGCGGGATCGCAATCTTTCAGCTAAGCTATTCTATTCTGTAAGTTAAACCAAATATTCTGTATAGCAATTTGACTTGCTCTCTTGAATCTTATCACTCTTTGACCTCAGTTAGGCAAATGATGTAATTGTTTTATTGAGTTATTATACTGCTGCAGACAATCACAGGCCATCTGTATGTAACATCTGATTGTAACTGTAAAGCTAGATGCGTAATTTTTATCGTAGTTGTCAGAGTGACAAATCAGCACATTCTGCTGGGCACACTACAAGACCACTTATCAAAACATTTTTGATAATGATCAGGATGTTGCAGACAAGGTTGGGATCTTTGGTTGACACATAAATGTAGTGTGCCAACTACCAGAAACACGTCGTTACATCGTGTAAGCTTGACCTATGGCTTGTCCTCTCTGCTAAAGGCACACATGTCTGTGGCGCTGAACCTGATACACTTGCTTTTTATCTTTACTGCTTCACACGTTCAGGCATTTGACACAGCTGCAGTTGTTTATCACATGGTCCGGATCAAGATTAAGTCACAGCCCTTCGCTTGGATGGCTCTGAATTGTTTTTGTAACTGTCGTCATGATTTTGTTTTCAATAATAAGATAATTGGCCTTTTTTCAAAATCAAAACTGCATTTCCTGCTGCATTCTGTTCGTCTGTTTTCATTCTTGATGTCATCCAGAATTAATGTATTTCTGTCATTTTTTCCCTCTGTCGTTTAGGATACTCAGTTGGTGGTTCTTGAGGAGGCTCCTACTGCCAACAGCAGAGTGCGCTTCTTGCTCTTTGAGCCCCGTCGCTCTGAGGGCAAGCACTGTGTCTGGAGGGCGGCGCTGAAAGGAGGGAACCTGTATGTTGAAATCCCTCCTGGAGCTTTGCCTGAGGGCAGCAAAGACAGGTCAGCAGACAAAACTTATTTTTCATCGTTTAAAAAGAAAAAGCTTTTGTTTAATGTTTGAATGACCGTAAGAATACAAAAGGTAAATTATTGATTCAGTCCAAATGAAATGAAGATTTTGTCATATACCACAGTGAACACACCCCTGTCTTAATTTCTACAGTAAATTAGCTGTTGTATCAAATTAAACTTTCATGCTAAAAAGTACTGATGTGAATAATTATTTTCCTCTAATATTCTTTAACCCCCCCTCCTATAACACATTAACACTTTTTGTTTGCTTTGTTTCTTTACAGTTTTGCCCTTCTGCTGGAATTCGCAGAAGAGCAGCTGCAGGTTGATCATGCGTTCATCTGTTTTCACAAGAACCGAGATGATAGAGGTGAGGCTGTTTTATTTTTGTCTTGGTTTCTTAAACTCTTACACTCTTAAAATAAACACTCTGGTATAGCACCTGCAGTTTAAATGTGAACCATTCGAATGGTTGAGGCTGTGGTTAAGCATTTGTGAAATGTACAGTAATATTAGAAAATATACTTATTAGAAAAGGGGTGGGGGGTGAATTGTATGACGTGTATGTAATTTTGTGTCACCAGTTTTCTATTACAAGGTTAGAAATGTTCTTTCTTCTTACTTGTTATGCTTTTTTGGGGTATTGTAGTAGATAAATCTGAACCGAAACATAAAGCGGTAGCGAGTGTGAGACAGATGAAATAGGCACTACTTTACCACAGATGTGGTCACTCAAGTAGAGGTGGCGTGCTGGTACAAACTGAGGAAGGAAGGAAATAACAAAAAACAGACAGGTCAAAAGCAAGAATCAAGCTTAAAGACCAAATATAGCTGGAACACCAACAGAATAGATTTTAGACGCAATTTGTTTTGGTCGTTTACATTAATTTTTAAATACAGCTAATATCAGATTTGAGTGTCAGCTGGTCACAATTGTGAACTGACCCACATGTGCAGAGGAACAATAACAAAGAGGTCACAAACAGCACGCTGTTGTATGGAAGCAAATACAGAAGCTACTGAAATCAGCATTTACTGTTTCATTCAAGTTGATGCGCAGTGGAAGCCAGCAGGTTTGTGAGCTGATGATAACAAGGACGAAAAGAGCAAATTTTTGAATTACGTATTTTTGTAAAGCAGTGGTTGCTACTTCGTACAGAGGTGTGTGTGCATGTCGAGTTTGTCCTAAATTTCTTTAAAAGGTGTCTTAAAAAGCATTAAATTAAACTGCCTGGTATCTGTAGACACCCTGCAGCTTTTGGAGACCTCTTTGACCCCCCCCAAGGAGCTCTCTTAATTAGGACTAAGATGTTTTGCAAACAACTTTTATCTTTACCAGGACGCAGTCTTAACTTTCGGGGAAATTCTAAGATGTTTTCTAAGAGTTTTGCGCCCAGGAGGAACTCTGTGTACCAGGAAGCTCTGTGAAAACAGCCCCAGGTCTTTTCGATTTACGTGTGTTTGCATGTCTCTCCTCAGCATCCCTGCTGCGTACATTCAGTTTCCTGGGCTTTGAGATTGTGAGACCGGGTCATCCCCTCGTCCCCTCCCGCCCTGACGCTTTCTTCATGGCTTACAGCATCGAGCGAGACTCCTCCGATGACGATTAAATGACGCTGAGCAGTTACAAATGTTTGTTGTTCTTATTTCAGTCCACACCCACACGTCTTTTATGATTCTTTTCAGGAAATGAATATATTATCCAAGTTCAGTATGGTTGAGGTTTCCTTTCTGTTTGTTTTAGCTTTACCTACCATGTGCTGTGTTTCATTGATATTTGCACTAGGGTAAGATGTTAATATACCAGGAATGTAAAGCAAGCGCCCACATAATATCCGGGCAACGTGTCCTCGCCACTGTATTACCTTCCATGACGTGTAGTGCTGACTTCCCTATTCTCCCTCCCCGAACACCCTGACGATCGTCCCCACAGTGTAATATTTATGATCAATTTAAATTCATCTTACTCATACTTACTCGTAAGTAGGTATGTTTTCATAGTATCAGTTGATTCTCCTGTTTATATTGATTTTTTTTTATTGTGTGCATGATTTTCATTTGTTGCTTTGATTCACTTGATAGAAATCTGCATGTTGTAACTACTAAATAAAAGTGCTCACCTACGAGAGTGGAGTCTGTGCTCTTTGATCATACAGACATGCAGCCTGTGAAAGCTGAGGTCTCATATGACGTGTGTCTGACCACGTGTACAGGGTAATGTGTTCACACCTGGTGTATATGACTGTTGTGGTGAAATTATTTGTACAAAAAAAGTGGTGTGAAGACCTGGGAAGGACGGGGAAGTCCAATCTGGCCTCACTTTGTAGGACTCAACCAAAGAGTTCAAACCTTCATACATAACGTTGACCTGCTAACTCTAAATAAATATTCAAATGCTTTTGATGTCAATTCAATGTGTTTAATCCCAGTATTTCTGCGCAGTTGCAGATTAAAATTAGGCTGCACTGATATTAGCATTATACAATTTGTAGAATTAGATTCCAGTGGTGGCTACATAAGATTTTCTTTAATGACCTATGACCTGCACATATCCAATATTTACAGAGGGTTGTGAAGTCCAAAAATCAAAGTATATTGATTAAGGTCAGATGTTATTTTTTCACAATTCTCAACATGATTTTTATGTAATGACATATTCTGCTTAAATCCATTTTTGTTGGCGTTCAGCCTTTCAAAAATAACACTTTAACTGAAATCGAAAAACTTTGCTCTCGTTTGTGACATTCCTACCACCCCTCTAACTGATATAACTGATTATCAGGTGCAGTCTGTTTTTTTCCACCATTTTAGTTTATTTTTAAGTACTTGTCATACTCCTATTGTTACACATTAGGAGCAGTTTTTTGCTTTTGCTTCTTGAAAACACTTATGTCTTGCATATATGTATAATTCCCCACTTATCTAATACTCTATTGTTCTAAAACTGGGCCCAGTGAGTGACCCTGACCCAGGAAACCCACCTGTTGTCACTGGTTGTGAATTGTTAAATCTGTGGTTACTCTACAAAGTGTTACCTATAGTTTGAAGCATTCTCTGGCGAAGAAATAATTTCTTTTGGGGTTAAATTGAGTTGAATTGAGACAGCCCCCATCACACCAAACGTCTGCAGCAGACTGAACACTTAAAACGGCTTTATTTTACTGCCATTTCTGCTATAGCACAACGTTGCCGTGAGCCTATGGGCGTGGTAATTATTTCTTAATGATTTCATGCCCTTATTGGATTAGTAAGCTGCCTACATGTATTTATATTCAGGCAACAGAGATATTTGTTCAAGGAAAACTCATTTAATCTGATAAATCACTTTATTTAAATCGGGTCAATTCAGCACAGCCCTACTTTCACACCTCTGCGCACCTGTTAAATGTATACTATGCAGGATTGTCAGTTACTCTTTGTAAATGCGCCCATCAGCGTAAGTGAAGGTAAAAGCCAACCCCAGATTCACGTTTGCCGTTTCATGTTGCTATATTTATGTTTTTCAGCACTGTTTTCTCTGGGATGAATTCTGCTTATGATCTGACACCTGTTTGCTGCCTTTTTATAAAGCCCCAGCCTCACCTGAGCCTCACCCATGAACATCTTGAACATAGAAAATAAGAAAATACAGGCAGAGGGCAGAGTCTGCAGATAAATGCACCGCCACACACTGCTAGTAGGACATAAATGATGACGGAGAAAGATTACTTCTCTACAAATCTGTATGACAAGTATACCTTTAATCTGCTGTGTAAAGTATAATTGTGTTACTTTAATTGATGGCTAAATTTTGATGTTGGAAAGAAGTTTTAAGATGCTGCTATTTGGTTCTGAAAAGCACTTCCTCTGACACATTGAGACCTTTGGTGGCTCACTGTTATAGCCATCTTCATGATTTATTAAGAGTAATGATACAGTGGAGTCAGTGAGGACAAGCAAGACAACTTTGGTACAATTATTTAAACGATATTGTGTCTTAGAGCCCCTGAAAGCAAAGAGATATAAAGAAGTCTTTCATGAAATAACCAAAACTATTCTAACTTTGGAAGAAAATAGTTTGTACATGTACAATTCCATCACTTATAATAGGAGCTGGGAATGATTAATATAAAGCAACATGTTTAAAGTGCAGCATTGTATTACATAACTCACAGTGGCACTGCTCAGCTAGCGACCCAGGCTCTAGCACTGCAGCTTGTGCATGTTTGGTGTTGGTCATGTTGAGTTTTCACCTCAATTTTTGTGTCCAGGTCATGTGATACCATCCTGTCCACTGCATATTGTTTGTCCTGTGGTTATGTATTGTTATGTACATGAATGTCATGCAGCTGTGTGCAGCACTTTTTTCTTGCCCAAGACAAATTTGATTCAGGACAATGAAGTTTATCTTATCTTTAATTTTACGTCAGTGGTTCCCAACTGGTCCAGTCAAGAGGTACAGATTTCACCATAGTCATCAGTTCAAGGTCCACACAGCTGAATAAATTCAGCGTCATTGTTGCATTTGTCCATGTCATCGAGCTAGTTTGCTGTCTCTGTCAGTTAGCTGTCCATTTGCTACTCACTCTACAGTTGGAAACAACACTTCAAAATAAAAGCTCTGTGCCGGAATTCACTGTACATCAAAATCTAGTATGTTTTTACAAACTTGACACATTTATGAGTCACTTGCGGTCCATTCAGAATGGACCCACAACCCACCAGCAGGGAACCACTGTTTCAAGTTATGAAGAGCAGTATATGAATGTTCGAATTGTTATAAACAGGAAGAGTGGAAATGGCTTTTAGTCCAATCAAATGCACATTCTTAGTGTATTTTTGAGCATGGTACATAATGCAGACTGATAGTTGACCACTTACACACATCACTGAAACCTTTGGTCCTGGCATTCATGTGGGTGCCACCTGACACACACACCAGTGGTTTTAATGTTTTGGCTGATTGATATATGTTGCACTTGAACTACCCAGCATGAGTCCGTAAGGGAATGACTTCAATTCAAGATGGACTGTCTGTATTCGGAGTGAGCCATAGCTGACTTGTCACGCTCACAACTGTCTCGGGGTCTGTAAACGACAGGTATTGCAGGCACATACAGTCCTCCCAGTCGAGAACCGACTGATCCTGGATCAGCCCTCTCTCGGCCAACTTCATCACCAGCAGGGCTCGCTTGATCGTCAGCCAGTTGTGTACGGCGGTGGTCATAGAGCCTCTGTGATTGAAGAGTGGGACCCGTGGCCCCCAGAGGAGCACCTGAAGCGTGGCCACCATGTCGGCCATCTGTGGCCCGCTGCTGTCACTATGGAGCAGAGAGGCCAGATAGAGAAGGCCCTGTCGGTGTGAGGACATGAACAGGGTTGGAGCTGAGCCCAGAGGTGTTTGGCTCTCCTGCGAGTGGAAGCAGTATTGAATTAGGTTTCCAATCTGGGATTTGATGTAGGTGAGGGGGTTAGGAACAGACAGAGCAGATGACAGCGGGGTCAACACCACACGAGGGGAGCCATATGTCCTCCATAACATCTGGATCTTTCCTTGTTTCGCCGCCTGTAACCGCTCCATTTCATCTTTCCATCTGCTGGTCTTGAAACTGCTCTTTATTTCAGAGGCATCATGCTCTAGCTTGTTTTCTCCCTCTTCATTCTCCCTGCTGGGCCACACTAAAAAGATCCCCCGAGGTCTGAGCTCAGCAGCAGTGGCACTGATGTTGTACAGATGTTGTGAGCCCATTAATACCTGCAGCAACAGAGCACATACCTGTCTGTCGTAATCCAAACAATCTGTGCTCTGCAGCGAGCTGCTGTCCTGAACAAAGTCCTCCAGAGTGGCTTGTGGGAAGTCTCTCTCAACGCTCACCGAGAGGCCTCTCTGGAGGAAAGACTGAACTGAGGGCAGACTAATGTTCTCATGATCTGTGGCACACTCAGTGCTGCCTCCACCTGGTGATTTAGCAGCAGTGCAGTCCGACTTGAGAGGAAAAAAGGGATCTTGGTTTTGTAATATGCTAGATTCACTCCTCGGGGTGCTGCTTGCTTGGAATTGAGTAATAACATCTTGCACGTTGACATGCGATGGCTGGTGTTTGGTGTGAGCCGAGGAAGCTTCGTCAGTCTGCTTGTGTGCCTGCACAGAAAGAACAACAGACACTCATAAAACTGAAGTTGTAATTAAGAAACACTTGCACTGTGTGAAAAAAAGATGCCTCATTTGGCCTTCCTGTTGCAGTTGTGACACCTGATGACAGTTTAGAGGAAGTGTTTCTGGCACCGCAGACCGTGTGACAGTTGCCAGTCTCGATAGAGATCAAGTTTGTATGACTGGTTGCTGTGTGCAATGTGCAATTTCAACACAATTTCAAGGGCAATGTGACCGCAAGTGAACAGCAGAACATTTTAACATCATGCATTAACACACAGAACGTACTGTTAACACTGCACAGTGAATAAAAGATATGTAACATTACCCTTAAACCAAGCATCCTCCCTGGAAGCTTGGGGCTGTGCAGGCTGTAGTAAACCGTGTCGCCGATCTGCTTTGGCTCGCTGCCCTCACACAGCAGGAAATCCTCAGGCTGGTATGAGATGACGTCCCTCTCTGCGGCCTCTCCTCGCAGCAGGATCCCAGCCTCCACGTTCTGTGCCATGCTTCTCAGAAAGAGAAGGTGGCGATGCTGAATCCCCTGAGAAACAACCCTCTGGTCATCAAAGGTGCTGACGAGGTGGGGCAGATGCTCATCTGGGGTGTCAAAGGACAACTGGGAGAAGGACTGCAAGGAGACAGGACTCCCTCTGATTGGTTGAAACTCTTCTATCTCCTCATGGAAGTAGATGTTGGGTATGGGGGCCAGCATGTACAGGGGGTTGTCAAAGTTTTGAGGGTATCTTTGCAGTGGAGACGGAGGACAGAGTGGAGGCGCCTTGGTGCCAGGGAGGGAGACAGTGCGGGCTAGCTTCTTCTTTGGAACAGGCGGCGGGGTGCCATCTGAGAAAAATCTCTCCAGGTGTCGGGAGGGATCTGAGCAACACAGTGAGGGGGATTTAGGTCAGACTTGAACAGTGAGCAAGAGCAATGAGCATGCAACAGTCTGGGTGTGTGTCTGCATTGTCAGTTCAACAGTCTGCAAGTCACCATAGTCTATCTGAAAATCACATGCATGTTCATGAAAGTAAAAGTTTCAGATGGTTACTTCCTCTCTTTCAGTTCTCACGAAAACGTCGAAGTGAGAAAACTGAATCGCACTTCATAGTAAGATGTGTCTTTTCCCATTACGCTGAACTGCATGCGTGAGTTGTGTTTTCACAACTGGGGAAGGACAATACAGTAAATGATGCAGTGCCTAACAATGACATTAGGACATGAGTACTTTCAGTCACCTAAACTCACTTCATCATTCTGAGGAGCTTACCGTAGCGTTGGTGTATGGGGCACTGGGCTGCATGACAGTCAGTGGGTTCGGGGAAGACATCGTTGCATGCGTAGTTTTGATGCAGGAGTCCAACAGAGCTGAATATAAGACAGTCAGACTCCACACTGGAGTTTCTAGAGGAATGGCTCCTGTGTATGGAGATGCACAGAATAACAAAATCATCTAAGTGCATGCAGTGCAGGATACTTGACATTATCAGATAAGGGATATTCAGATGAAGTATGTGCAGTCTGCTTTTTATCCCTAATAATTAGCATCTTTTAATAAGGATTATGATGATGGATTAGACCTAATTAGAACCCAATAAGAGAATGTGTAGAATAATCACAAAGTTGTAATCAGATCTACAGTTTGTTGGTCTTACCTGCGCTGTTTGAGAGGCAGTGCTGGTGGTTGTTCCTCCGCTCTGCTGCCAGGACCAGACGCCATCAGGAAACTGCAAAGTTACAACACCTAATCTGCCCCTCCACCTCTCACACGCAGTTCACTGTTGTCACTGAATGCAGCGTGTGTGAAGCTTACAGGTGGCCGACTCGGCATGTCTCTGAAACACTTCCCGTTTCTCTCAGTAACTCCCTCCGTCACTTTTTTCTCTGTCTCTTTCTGTCTCTTTCGTCTGTGTAGTTGCATGAATTTTTTTTGCTCTTGTTATCTTTTAATCAGCCCTGAGCTTGAGGTTGGTACCGGAAAGGTGGTGTGTGTGTGTTCTGGGGGCAAAACTCTGTTCTCTGAGCTAACCTCAAGTTGACAGAACGGGGAAGAGCAGATATGGCAAAGCCCCTTCAATTTGCACTCTTGCCTCTTTCTTTCTCAGTTGATCTACATTCGCCATGTGTAGCCTCAGCATGAACTTCTCTCTTTTGGATGATGCAGTTTGAGCCTTTACACATGCAATGCCCTCTTCAGGGCTGCTTGCATGTAGGACTGTATGCTTTCTCTGACTTAAAAGGAAAGGTAAAATGGTGAAGCATAAGACTGAGATGATTCACCATGTCTCTGTCTTGCACAGCTGGGTCATTTTGGAATTTTTTTAGTGAATGTAAATTCTACATGTCCTATAAATGATGGCATAGAGGAAACACTTATTCTGAGGAGCTTTAACACTATAAAAAATATCCAAGCTGACCTCCTGTGACCGATGCTGTGCAGTGCATTTAAAGTTAATGACTTATTTTTAAAATAATAATTTAAAAAAACACGTAATTGTCTCTGCACGCTGCTCTTTTGTTGAGAGGTCAGAGGTGAATCTTGCTAAAACACACTTCAGCAAGACATGTTTGTCAAAATGAGAACAGTTTTAATGCTGCCAAAAGACAGGATATCAGGATTTAAAGGGACAGCTCACCCCCAGATTAAAACTACCTCTTACCTGTAGTGTTATTTATGTCTAGATTGTTTTGGTGTGAGTTGTTGGAGATATCGGCCATAGAAAATAGATGGCATTTGACTTGTGGTGCTCAAAGTGCCCAAAAAAACCTCAACAGCAATGTCTCTTTCCAGAAATCATGACCTGATTACTCACGATAATCCACAGACCTTGTTGTGAGCAGTTTCATGCCTGTGACAGTGTGAGATTTAAGCATTAATTGTGTCCTCCTTGGCTGAGCTGTAACATTAGCTAGCAGTAGATGTTTCCTTTTGCACGGTGGTACAGTTGGTGCGTGTAGTTTGGTGGAAAGAAAACATTTCCGTCATGAAACTGCTCGCAAGATTATCTTGAGTCATAATTCCTGGAAAGAGACATTGCTGTTGAGTTTATGGCGCTTTGAGCACCTCAAGCCTAAAGCCATCTAGTTCCATTACATTCAACAGAAAGCAGAGGTCTCTACGGCTGATATCTCCAACACTCAGCAACACACACAAAAACAAACTAGACTGATAGATAGCACTACAGGTAAGAGGAAAAATATGTATTTTTGATTTTGGGGTAAACTGTCCCTTTAATGACTTGGCTGACTGTTCACCCCTTTAGCTCCAGCTGTAATTAAGAAGACATAAACTTAATCATCTAGATCTTCTAGCACAGTGATCAGAAATAAAATCTAGGCAGCAATATCAGAAAAAGCAAGTTAACTTAAGAGTCTACAGTTATGCTAGTGGCTCTGGGAGGTTGTGCTTAGGTGCAGAGGTTCTTGAGCTAAATGCTAACATCAGCATGCTAACATGCTTATAATGCCAATGCTAACATGCTGATGTTTAGCTGATGTTTTAGGTGTAATCTTTGTAATGTTCACCATTTTAGTTTAGTGTGCTAGCATGCTGATATTTGCTGATTAGCACTACAGATAAACTACAGCTGAGGATGATGGAAATGCCAAGCTATTATTAACTTAAAAATACGATCAAATTGTTCATGTGAACCAGTATGAATATTACTTGTATAAAAATGAGGCTTTGAATAACATATCAATTACAAATCATTCATTTAAACTAGCTCTGAAAGACAAGGCATCACAATCCATTAATTGTCGGGATATTCTAGTCTGCACTGAAGTGGTGGACTGAGCAACAAACAGATCAACATTTCCACTACTGGAGCAGCGTGCTGCTAACATGGCTAAACATGCTGCTATAAGGGGCGTCGGTGGCTTAGTGGTAGAGCAGGCGCCCCATGTACAAGGCTGTTGCTGCAGCGGCCCGGGTTCGAGTCCAGCCTGTGGCCCTTTGCTGCATGTCATCCCCTCTCTCTCCCCTCTTCACACTTAACTGTCCTGTCCATTAAAGGCAAAAAAATGCCCCAAAAAATATTTAAAAAAAACAAAAAAAAACATGCTGCCATAAATGGTGAACATGCATGGATATAGAGCCCATTAAGCATCTTGAAATATAATAAATCACAATGAGCATTAATATCCATAATCAGGAAAGAATTTAGGTCACACACCGTGATGCGACCCATAAAGAGACACAGGAGAGAGCCACTTAAACAGACTGTAGTGACCATGGTGCAGTGACACTTGTGTCATGTCAGTGATACACACATGGATCTATAATATAATATTTCATTATCTGAGTGCTAATTAGAGTCTTGAAGCCGAGCGTGTGCTGCTCAAGTACCCCTATCCCAGAATGACTCACATCATCTGGATTAAGGGCAGTCGTCCCTGAATTGATTCTCTACCGTCATTTCTGCTATATTTAGTAACAAGACTGTTTCATTGAAAAACATGATGACAATGTGTCAACACGTTGTGACTGACAATGAAGTGAACCCCAGTATATTACAAATCTAAAACAGCCTCATAAGGATCTGAAATGGAGCTTTGTTACAGAAAATCTGCGTGTGATGATGAAGTTTCAATATTAAAGGCTTCTCCCAAAATGAAGCTAAATGTCTGCTGCAGTATGAATCTGATCAGTTGAAAATAGCAGAGGATAATAAAGGGACGGTTCACACCAGAATCACAGGTACATATTTTCCCTCTTACTTGTAGTGCTTCTTATTAGTCTAGATTGTTTTGGTGAGTTGCTAAGGGTTGGATATTGGCCTTCTCTTTAATATAATGGAACTAGATGGCACTCAGCTTGTGCTGTTTGAAGCGCCAAAAATATACATTTGAAAAACTCAACAGCAATGTCTCTTTCTAGAAATCCTGACCTTGTAACTCAAGATAATCCACAGACCTTGTTGTGAGCAGTTTCATGTAGGAACTGTTCTCTTTCTACCAAACTGCACCTGCTAACCGTATCACCCCACAGAAGGAAGTGTACATCTACTCATGGAAAAGAAGATTCTTCTCTGCTGAGCTGTTTCGTTAGCAAGCTCAGTGGTGCCAGGTGAGTGTGAATTGGCTGCTAGCTCACTGAGCACCACTGAGCTAGCTAACGTTGCAGCTCAGCCAAGGAGAGCCCCATACATGTTAACATTTTGCAAGCCTCTCGTCCATGAGTAGATGCACGTTTCCTTCTGCGCAGTGATAGAGAAAGAAAATAGTTCCAACATAAAACTGCTCACAACAAGATCTGTGGATTATCTTGTGTAACCAGCTCGTGATTTCTGGAAAGACACATTGCTGTTGAGTTTTTCTAAGTATTGTTTTGTCACTTTTAGCACCACAAGTCGAGCGCCGTCTATATCCATTATGCTCAAGAGAAGGCAGACATCTCTACGGACGATATCTCCAACACTCTACAACTCACAAAACAATCTAGATTGATAAATGGCACTAAAGCTAAGTGGAAAAATATGAAGTTTTGATTCTCTTTAGGTACTAAATGAACATATGGTGTGCATTCCAATCCCCATACTGCCATACTATATGCCAGAAAAGTTTTATAGTGTTCCAGTACATAGTATGTCAAATGCAGCATGCCAAAAGTACCAGGATGTTCTATTACATCCGTTCGGATGCTTTTCTGGCTTTTCTGACCCACAGAAAAGATCTCCTCTGCACAGTGAAAGATACGTGACATAGATTGTCAGAAGTCGCAATGATGGATGACAGCGCATTCTGTTGACTGATGACCAGTTGATTAGTAATGATAGGAATATCATGTGTTTAATTGAATAAAATAATCATAAATATAACCAACAACAAATGAGCTTAAGTATTAAATAACAATGCTAGAGAAATGTATAGCCTCTGTAATTTTACTTACGTGAATATATGTTAGAATCTAACTTACTGCAGAATAATAACATCAGAGCTGTTTGGGTTGACCTCAGTCTCTGGTGAACAGTATTTGTTTTTATCTCCAAGCTAACTGATATAAAACCAAGAGAGTAAAAGGTCAGGGCGTAACATTATGAGGAAGTGGTATGTCCCGATTGTGTTCATACCGCATGCAACAGTATGTACTCTATAAGGTCAGCTGCAGCACCTACTAAAAGTAAAAAGAAAAAGTATGCGACTTGGAATGCACCCAAATTTTACAGAAAAACAAGTGATGGTCATCAAGTGAACATGTCAATTAAATCCAAAATATGAAGGAGCATATTGGTGCCTTTGAGTTCTCCATCAATATAACAGAGAAGAGTGACATTCTGGCTTCCAAGAAGTGGCATGGCAGAACAGGTTTGGGAGCCACTGCTAGATGAGATTATTATTTATATACAGTGCCTCCATGAATGGATATATAAACTTTCCAGTTGCCATTTTTTTAGGTACACCTGGTCAAAACTAATGCAGCCTAACACAACAGCTCTGTAATAAACCCTATGATGTTCAGCACTTTATATTTTGTTCGCCTCATTTATATCATTGAGTTAGAGTCACTGAAGGTAAATTAGATACTAGAAACACCTCTCAGTAAAACACAATACAGTTTAATAAACCGTGGTGTATTAGAGAGAAGTTATGAAACTGTTCTGAACTTCGCTGTGTGTTTGCGTTCTCAAAATTAAATTACTCATCTCTTTTTGAAGAATGCTTTTAAGCGACTGAGCAGTTCGGGAATTGAATGAGAGCGGAAACCCTTATTTGGCTTCAAGCATTATTGTAAAATCTCTTATGTCATGCACATACAAAAACAACAACACAGGGAGTAATTATAAATTTAGATCACCTTAATCTATTCTTGTGCTCAGGGACTCATTTTTGTATTTTCATTGCCCTGCACTTAGAGCAGAGCACTTTGCATCATAATTATATTTACCCACTAAATTTCAGTGCGTGGGAGCTTTGAGGATGCAGGCTACGAGGATGCATTAGTCGACCGTCGTTAAGGGCGTCTGCAGCGAAGCTCTTCATATGCTAAGGAGCAAGAACTGCTTCGTTTCTCCGCCTCGGGGACGAATCAGCACACATTCATGCGAGTTCACAGCTCCGGCTCACTGTGGAAACTATACAGACGTATTCAACGAGGGCCTGAATATAGGCAGACAGCTTGAGAGCAACTGACATTTAAGATCCTGAAAGCGGTGGAGGAATTCATTAACCTTAAATTCACTCTGCCTGTTATGAGAGTCTTAAAGGTGACCCTCCATGCTCCTCAAGAAAACAGGAACTTTGAAATAAAATAGGGTGATAAAGAGACTCAGACATAATGCACGCAGTATCACAGCAGTCTGTTGATGTTGGTTTATTTTTCATGAATTTTCACAGCTTAATCATACTGACATTTTTGTCCACTGACACGAGACAAAAACTGTATTCCATAACATTTATACATGAAAAAATACACAATATAAACCAAATTAAGGCGTATTAAAGCACTTAGCATAGCTACAAATCAGTCTCATGATTTCATTCCTTATGGCGGGAGGTGAAGTGTTTCCTTATAACCTCATAGAAGCGGCGTTTGTGCTTGCCGTCTTGGTGTCTGAGTGCAGAGGAAGATGAAACTGTAGTGTTGACGGAGGAGGAACAAGCTTTCATCTCTCCCTTTACTGATCTCTCTTTGCTCTGTGAGTCAGTTAAGTCTTTAGACAGCCTCCTCTTGTCTCCTGGCAGGTGAGAGGAGTTGTTATTTACTGTCCTCGTCACTGGAGCTTTGCTAAGAGAGCATGTGGTCTCCTCGTCCTTGTTTGAGCGCCGTAGGCTGGCTTGGCAGAGAAGTGCCTCCTCGCTCGCCATCTGCGGGCTCTGGCTCAAGGTGACGAAGCCGTACGGGGTGGTGACTTTGGTCAGGTGTGGCAGGGAGAAGGCAGCTCTGCTGGCGGGGTCCAGGCAGTCCTGGGCCTCGGTGAAGGAGCAGGGGTAGGACACCTCCCTCTGAAGAGCAGATCTCCTCTGGGTGAAGGGGTCTGAGACGCTCCGCTCAGCCTTGCGGTCTGACAGAACCAAACCGCAGGCTGTGAATGATGTGGATGATGAAAGCGTGGAGCAGGCCAGAGAAGCACATAAAGATGACTCAGTCCCAGAGCTCCCTAAGCCTTCATCTGTCTCCACATCATCCTCCTCTGTCTCTTTGTCCAGTGATCTTAAGCTGTTCTGCACTGACAGACTTGGTATAGTGAACTGTGGGATGCTGTCAGGGGTCAGGATATTTGGATAAATGTTCTCCCGGCTTGTCTGGAAGTCCGATCCCAGAGAACACCCGAAGGACCTTGCACCACTGGTAGCCCACAGGAGAGCACGGATCCCTGCGCTGCTGTGTCTGCGCAATGTGGAGAAATCATCTGAAGCTTGGGTCCCACTGCAGATAGCTCCAATGCTGAACGTCCGTGTGACTGTGTTCTTATCCATCACTGAATGCTTCTCGCTGTCTTTGCTCACGGACTCGGTTGTTGAATGGCAAGAGGATGGATGATGAGCAGCTTTTATGCTTCTCCACTTCCCACATGTTGTCCTCCACCAAATGCATCAACAGATGCGTAAATGTGACGAGAGCCAGAGGCGGAAATGGTTACCAGTTAAGGAGCTTTTAAAGAATGGAAGCTCAATGACAGGCCCCCCTCTTCAACCTCTTCATATGCTAAGAAGCAGCCAGAGATGCAGCATCTCACTGCCACCGCATCATGTTGCTAATTATAGTGAACTGACCAATAAACCTGTCATTGTTTAATGGTTTCATAACAGCCTCCTTAAGCCCAAGATGATGTCTTAAAAATGTTTGTTTCATGTGACTCCAAATGTATTTGATTTAATACAGTATTTTAAGTTAAACAGCAAATCTACACTGACCAGCAGGAACTCGGGAATGTTTGGCATCTTTGTTTGAGAAATAAGTGAAATCCATACTTCATATAAAGAGTTAAACCTAGAGAGAATAGTTGATACATTTTCTGTGTACTGATGAATTCACTGCTCTAATGTGCAGCAAGATCACTTCTTGTTAAGAGGGACTTTACATATAAACGTAGTAATGGATTTCTAAATATCTGGTGCTGCCCTGAGAAGAAAGAAATCTTACAGTAAACATTTTTAACATCTTTTGAAATGTTTTTTTTTTTATCAAGTTATGTATTTGGTTTTTGTTGTTTTCAGATTTTAGAAATTCTGTTTTGCTCATTTTAAATCATTACTTATGGCCTATCCAAGTTGAATTATTCATGTAACTTCAGTTTTACTTTTTTGGTTCTTTTTACAGGGCCAAGGATTAAAGTATCTTTGGGGGACACACTGGTCCATAAAGTAGCCTATACCCCTGCAGCCCCCATGAGACAGGGGGCCTGGAAGTCCAACCAGGCCACCCCTGCCTGTCAACAACCATTGCAACACATTCTCACTCGGCCCTCGTCGTACATCGACGTTTGATCATGGGCCTTCCACGTCAAGATGCAACGTGCAAAGTTCCCTGGTAGTGTTGGTTGTTGATGCTCTGGTAGGCTGTGTCAACGTCAGCCTGTTACATGTTACATGCATTGTCTTCTTTCAAGATACACTTCGGTTTTCAAAGGAAATTTACAGTTTGCATACAGCCTCTTTCAAAATAAATGCACTACGTCAGTACAACACCATGAACTGACGTGTTTTCCTTCAACAACAAAGCACATGGCTACACATTTGTACAACTGAAGTATGTAAGAATCCCTTTAGACCTACATCGCTATAAGAACATTAAAATTACAATTTTTTAAATTCATTTCTGTATAATTTTTGGTCAAAGCCACAGGTGCCTACCCCTGGTTTATGGTGTAAATTCTGTCAAAATAAAACTCCTCAGCTTCTTTTATGTTTTCATTACGAGGGACAAATGCACATGTTCTAAATACTGTGCATCATTATGCTGATGAAGAACTGTGTATCATGTGTATATGAATAGTTCCTTTTATTACTATTGCAATCATTATAACTATTAAATATTAATATTATCATTTTAATTTTCCTAAACCTTATGCTGTCACTTGTTTTTGCCCACTCACCTTTGAGATGATTTCTATTAACTCCCAGCAGCAGCTGTGTTTTGCATGTCAGAAGTCTCTGATAATATAATGGCCCTATTTTCAGGTCCACATCGGTCACGTGGCCTCCATTTCCCGGCCTGTTGCAGGTTAATTGGCGGGAGCTGCTGATTGGTCCGCTCTGATTGCGCCAGGTGCATGGGTCCCTGCTGATTGGCTACAAGGTGGCAACATCAGGGTACATTTCACCCTCCAACACCCGCACACACTTTAGTCCTTCATCTTCTCCTCCTCCTCATCTCAGGCCGGCAGATCCACCAGGCTTTGACCCGCAGCAGGATGACACTGGAAACCCACAGAGACGCCGTGGAGCCGGAGCACGCCGACAACGCTGAGGTAATGTGGGACAGATAGGTGGTGTGGGACGACTTGTATCATATTATAAAGACATGTTGTGGTAGTTGTGACCTGTGTTGTCTCTCCCTCTGCAGGGCAGCGTTGTGAGGAGAGACGGTGTGTTCCGCTCCGTGCTGCGCGGCCTCCTCTGGCCCTTCGGCGTCGTGGTACGAGCTGCAGCTAATTTGTGTTAGCATTTAGCCTGTTAGCTTCACACACGACCTAACATGGCTGTCACACACAGGTGCGCGTGTACCGCGGGTTTTGGTGGGTGCTGGGCTTCCGGCAGCCACAGGAGAAACCCCTCGTGAGCCCCGCGGTGCCCAGTCCCGCACGCCAGAGCCTCGCCGGCCGGAAGCGCCTGCACCGGGTCACCCGGCTGCTGCTGGCCATCCTGCCCCGCCGGGTGCAGGGCGCCCTGGGGTACCCGGTGTCCAGCAGCATTGGGCGCTCCCTCTCACCAGGTATGGAAGTTTGTTGGATAATGTTCATTGGGCTAACCAAAAAGTTTTCCCTTCAGCAGGGGCCTTCCTAACACAAACCACCAGTCGCACCAGCTCTCCCTCTGTATCTCACATATCACTTGGTCTGTGCCTATTAGAGTTGCATCTATATACCTGTTTCATGATATATAAGTTCATGGCTATCATACTGAGTACATTTGCTAACCTATGATAGTGAAATGCATGCAACTGGATGTTTAATCTCCCTTTATTTTAGTTCTAGGGGAGACTTCTTAGATACTTCATTAACAAAATGGTTTCAGTTATAGTAACAAAATGCTTGTAAAACCAAAAATAAGCTTCAATTTTCAGTCCCTTTTTTTAAGGGTCATGCAGACTGATAAAAAGAAACTCTTTAATACAATGAGACTGTTTTCTGAGACTGTTATCATACTGTTGCAACCCTAATGCTGATAATCATTTGCATCAGTTTTCAGACCATTTGAAGGAGCAAAGCGTAGAAGACTGCTTGTAAAGGATTCATAGAATTTAGTAGCATCTAATGGTTAGAATTGCACATTGCAACCACCTGACGCTTCTCATGTGCCAAGCGTGAACTCCTGCTGAGGATTCAGAAGGTTTTTACCAGGAGCTGAATTATCTGAAGAGCTCTCTTCCCCTCCAAAACAAATGGGACCAGGTGATTAAACCAAGTAGAAACACTTCCTCTGATGCTGGTCCGCTCTTTGCAGATAGGTTGCTAGTTCAGCCTGTGCTCACCTTTTTTCTGAGCCAGGCTTTCAGGAGGTTTTTACAGAGAGCTGAAATATCTGAGGTCTCTTTCCCTCAAACAAACAGACTGTCATTTTTAAATTGGTAAACATTGAATAAAGCAGTTTGACATTACAAATCAGTTTTTCCCCATGCTGCCAATCGCTTATTGGCTGCTATGGTGGCTAATGCCAATGGCCCTATCTAGAGCCAGTGTTAGAATATTTGTCTGTTGTGTTTACCGTAGCAACATGGCATCCTCTGTAGATGAGGACCCGCTCCCTATGTAGATATAAACAACTCATTTCTATATAACGAAAACATGGTGATTCTTATTCCCCTAAATCCTACGCAGTGGACTTTTAAAAAGGGAAAAAAATACTTGTTCCTGGGCCCTGTGGAGTAACTAGGCAGATTCAATCAAAATCTGCCATCTAGGTTTCCCAGTTACCACGTAGGGCCAAAAACAACTTGTCAAACTCAACTCCAGATACTCAAATGTTAGTGTACTGTGCATAACAGTTGTTTGCAGAAGTATGGTTTACTTTTTGACCTTTTTAAATAGGGATGTAAAATTTTAATGCGTCTAGAGGCCTGAGGGAACCACTTTCTGAAACAGTTTGTTTCCCGACAGAAATCCGAGTCTCTCCTACGAAACCTTGCGGAAAGGGCAGCAAGAGGAAGCAGGATGAGTTGGATGAGGATGAGGAGGAAGAGGAGAGTCAGACCTGGGTGGAGGCGCTCACTCAGGAGCTCGCTGAAGACGAAGGCCCAGAGATGGATCCTGACTATGAGGTTAGCGCTCAGGATGAGTTTGCTCCTGTTTCACAGGTGCTGTGAATTAAATTTTGTGAAAGTGATTTCTTCAATCTGAAGGGAGATGGAAGGAATATGTGTCGCTGGTATCAAAAGTGTCTTTCTTTTGGTTTATAATGCATGAGTACGTTCTGTACATCACCACACGTGCGGTGTCTGGTGCAAAATGTGTTCACGCTTAAAATAACACCTGCAGTCACACAACCTGATCTAAAATTCAAAAGCCTTTAACATTCCCGATAATGGAAGGAGGTGTTGCTCTCTTAATGCTGACCATCTCTCAGCCCAGTACCATAGAGACCGAGAGTGAAGAGTACCGCTCGCACAACAACACCGAAAGCGACATTGAGGTTCAGGAGAAAGGCGTTGTCATCGAGGACGTGAACACGGTAAGATCTGTGGACCCACTGTTAAAGAAATGGCATACATGAATAATGCAGACATGAGTGATGCACTAACTTGACTTTTGTGTTTTACAGGAATTTGAGGTGTCAAATCCATCTGAAGTCACTTGCCCTGCTGTTGTGTCATATTGACAAAATGTTGTATTGTGTCAGTGGTTTTGTATGTTTATATATTAATTCAATAAAACTTTGCCCTTTGCCTTGACATTGTTGTGGCTGTCCACTAGATGGCAGTAATATTTTATTCAACAACTGAGCTGACACAGTGTGAAGGAATGACTTGTTCATATGCCATCAGTACTTTCTATGAGGGTTGTTTAAATGCAGCTCTTGGTTCATTTTAAAACCTTTTTTTAAATTTGATTTAGTTTCTCAATTGATTGGTGACTGAGGTTGCTCTAAAATGTTAGTAGGTCTGTACAGCTCTGACTACATGATGCAGGTGCTGTCAACTTTGAAAAATTAAAACATTCCTTTGCAGTTTGTTGCAATAAACTTCATCGTGTTTGTTCATTAGTGTGATGGTTCCTGTGTTAGGTTAATTTCTGGATACTTCATGGCACTGATCATGCTCACAGCTGTAATCTGCCTAAGCTGTAGACATGGATGTCTGTATCATGCTTTGCCTCTCTAACTAAATTTCCTGCCACTACCACTCCATCGGAGCATGTCCTCTTTTATACTGAAAACAAAATAAAAGGCAATGATCCTCAATAACAGGACCTGAAGGTGTTCATGGGGTCCCCAGGAAAAATGGGGAAACTATTTTTACAATTAAATTCATTTTCCAGCTTGTACAACTGGAGCTGCTAAATGCACCTGCACTTGTATAGCATCTTTGTAGTCATCTGACCACTGGAGCACTTTTTACACTGAGTCACATTCACCCATTCATACACTGGTGGCTAACACTGCCATACATGGTGCCACCTGCTACTCTTTTTTTTTTTNATATATATATATAAAAATTCTCTCTCTCTCACACACGCGCGCGCCACATCTGGACCAATTTGGGGTTCAGTATCTTGCTCAAGGATGCTTTGACATGTGAGCTGGAGATCAAACTACTGATCTGAACGACCCACTTTATCTCTGAGCCGCAGCCTCTCAAATATACATAAAAAAAGTCATTACTTCTGAAGTCAAACCAGAGCAAGTGTAGGCTGAAACCATGGCTTATTGCATCTACTTGTTTTAATTGTCTTTAAATGTAGTGTTCCCTTTAGATTTATAAAATGAAAGAATTAGAATTTGGTTTTATATTAATCTGATTATTTTAAATATTTTTTAAATCTAAAGTGTAGTACACACTCAACGTTCCCAATGTGAGTAACAGTGGCTATTGTGATCGCAGGTTTCACTTCCCCCACAGGTATCCCCTCAGCTGTAGTCAACAGCTATAGAATTGTGGGTTGCGTTCAGTTTGACAAAGGGTTGCAAAATGTTTATTGAAACAGAATCCAGGTGTTCTGCTTTTTAGTAAGGCAGGTCTTAATCCAATTCAGTTCAAAGAGACTTTATTGGCATGAGAAATGCATGTACACTGACAGAGCAAGTGTGAAATAAAAAAATAAAGATTTACTTGATTTCGGTTTATATACACGTCACTGCTGATTTGGTATCACCTCTCACACACACACACACACCAACCTAGAGAAAACGTTCCTCAAAGCCTGTCGCAGAACAGTGTACCTTGTTTTCAGGTTGACTGTGTGTCATATTATAAAAAGGTAGAAGAAAAATAAGTGTACAGATAAATAAAAAGGTCCGCATTGTCTCTCAAAAGCTTTTCATCCCTGTGACTCAGTCAGTGACTCAGTCTCTCATCTTACATTGACATGCAAACATTGTCCTTTTCTCCCGTTTCTCTCGACATCGCTCCTCCTGAGTCCTCATCCTGTGGGTTAACATTTCCATATCATATATGTCATTCACAATTTTCTGCCACTCATCTAATGTTGATGGGTATGCCTTGTACCATCTCGTCACGATGGACTTTTTACAGGCTTCCATTTATATTTTCAGTCGGTATCTGTCTTCTCTAAACACAGTTCCTCCTGCCATATTGCCAAAGTACAGTATCATGCATGATCTAGGTATATCATAGCCCAGAATTTCTAATAATCGTATGAACAGTTTTGAGGCAAAGTCTTAACAAATGTGTCTGTAAGAACCACTGATATAAGGTAATAAAGTTTAAACATCAAGTTGCTTCTCGTACGAATTAAACATTTTGTTTTTATTTATTTTATTACATAACTACGCTGTTCAGGACATCCAGTGTCTGTTTTGATTTGTGTCTGCATTTCAGACGAAAGACGCCATAACGAGACGGAGGTAGAGTCAAAGCAGATGGCCTCTGAAAGCAGTGTGTGCTGAGAGCTGACTGAGTGAACAACATTCAAAGTGTGTCATAGAGGCTTAGGAGTTAGTCATCAGCGGAGAGTTGCTTCCTATGGACAGAAAACCTTGAGCTGGTAAACCCTAAAAATGATAAGGACCTCGTTTTGCCTGGTAGTGTTGCAGTTTTTCAGTCAGATATGCCAGATTGTCTTGATGGCGCCTCAGAGAGCAGGGTTACATTCAGATGTATGGGTCACATGTGGCAGTTTTTTAAATATAATCTCTAATTTTTATCTGTAATGCAAAAATGCAGGGGTGATGGTGGATATGGGCGGCCAAAGATGTAAGCCCTGTTGACTTTAAACCTGTGACAGTGGATGCACCAGCGCTATTTTTGACTTTAAGCATGTGACTTTCAGTTGTTTGCCCCGAGTTCATCCAAGCAGAAAACGGGTGTTATCACAGCGCTCATCCTCCCACCGGCTCTGTGCTGCAGGTGAGGGTAAAGCTGCTGCCGTGCGGCTCTCTTATGACTGGCATCAGGAGAGGATGAGGAGTGTAATTTCGTGCTGCCCACAGAGCCGTGCCTTTTTCTGTCCACCTGCACACAGGCAGCTTCTGTGTTCACTGCTGAGTGTGAGCTGTGTTTACGGGAGTAGGTGGCAGGCTGCTGTGAAGAGCCCCGCGAAACCTCTTGAAAATGACTGAACCAGTGCTTGTCCTTGTCCAGCAATCAGCACCCACTCTCCCACACTGTGGATGGAGCAGAACAGATCATGGTTAGAGATGAGCTAATGCTGCCCTTTTGTTTCCTCGGCACAGGCTGTTTTTTTCCCCAGTTTATCTGGTTTGGATGTAAATTGTACACTTGAGGAAGAAAGTGAAAGAGGAAGCACTCGTGAAACTAACATTGTGTTGAGCTGTTATTATCTGTGAAGTTAGAAGGCAAACACTGATTTTATAGAAATCAATTTATTGGTCATGAGGAGCACTCAGCCTGTGGAAACATCAGACAAGTTGGCAGAAGAAAATGTTGGTATTGTACATTAATGCAAACCATGGATACATTACATTTGCACATTTCATTACCATGTCAGTGTTTCTAAAGAGGCGTATCACATGAGCTAATTGTCGTTGTGAGGTTGAGGGGATGGTTGACGGGGAATCATGACGCCTCCCAAGCTGCAACTGCTACTGCTTAAAACCAACAAACAGCAAAGTCAGTTGTTTTTTAGCGAGTCATTGCTTCGTCTTTCAGCTGCTTTTTAGCCTCCAAGAGCGGGTATTTTAAGGCAAAACATGATCTTCTCCAGATCATAACGAAGTGTTTTTTGTGCCTAAATATAACCTCACCTGAACCACCGCGTTGTTGAAACATAAAGTCTCAATGTATCCGCTACATAAATACATACAAATGTGACATATCTGTGGTTTGCAGAAATGTACAACATTTATTCTGGCGAATGAGTTGGAAAACATTAGCGTAACGTTTTCTACTGCTGTTGAGGAGCTCCATCACGTCTTAGATCATAACCTTGATGACATCATCAGAGGTAATCTAGGTTTGGGTTTAGAGACAGAAAACCTGTGTCACAAAATTAAAGTTTCATTTGTGTTACATGGATGTTTACAAGGCAGTGAAGGTGTAATGAAAGCTATTGCATTGTATTGTGGGAAATGAAGGCTCCATAGTGGGGACGAAAGGGATATCGGCCTGTGCAATTTTTGACCATTTTTAAAGTTTTAAGTCAAATATCCAACTGTATGCAAGTGCAATAATTAAGACACTAGTTGTAGTCTCGAAATTAAAGGCATCTGAAATAGCACACATACTGATGCCAACCTCCTGAAATGTCACTAGTATCACGTGATACACATTGGCATATGCAGCTAGTTTGTGCCAGGCATGTCTAATGAGCTGTAAAGTTAGTTAGCACCAGCAGTTTGCTTATCTGCAGATGCCTCAGAGGTGCGTGTTTAATAATGTACGGCCTCTGAGCGACAAATATTATACATGACTCGAGAGAAGCAGAACCGAGCCGCGCTGGATGTGGGCTCTGCGCCAAAACATTTGATGTTCGCAACATGGGGAAAGGAAGACGACCAAAAGGCCGCTCAACAGACTGTCAGCGTCGGCACATATTTCATGCCTGTTGTAGCCACGCCAGATAACGTTATCAATTCTATCAGCATGGCAGACATTGGTTCTGTCTAGCTATTTATACTACTTATATAAAGACATAGAAATGGGGTAAAATCATATCCTGTTGGGGGTGGCTGGAGCCTATCCCAGCTGACATTGGGTGAGAGGCAGGGTACACCTTGGACAGGTCGCCAGACAATCACAGGGCTGACACATAGAGACGGACAACCATTCACACTCACATTCACACCTACGGACAATTTAGAGTCACCAATTAACCTGCATGTCTTTGGACTGTTGGAGGAAGCTGGAGCACCTGCAAACTCCACACAGAAGGGCTCCCCCATCCCAGGGTTCGAACCAGGAATCCTCTTGCTGTGAAGTGACAATGCTAACCACTGCAAAAGTGTCATAAAATGATGCCAACATTCATCCAAGACAGGAAACTCAACGCCTCTGACAATCTCAATATTTAACATTATGACCCTCATTTAACTTTACTGCGCTGAGTGGCGTCTGGGTGAATTTGTCCACTCTGTGTGTCTGCGTGCTGAGAGTTTAAAAGAGACCAGATCCAGTATGAATTTAAAGTCATTCAGTTGTTGACACCAACATCCAGCTGCCTTCAATTCCATTAATTCCTGAAAACACTTGAAGTTGTTTTGACAGTGAACTTTGTGTCTGTTTTTTTCTTTTTGCTCTCAGATGTTTTTCACCTCCTGGCGCTCAGGTGAAAAGGCAGCCGCCACCTTACTGAGGCAGCACATTGGTATGAATTAAATGCTTGATGTGTGTGTGTGTGTGTGTGTGTGTGTGTGTGTGTTTGTGGGAAGGGCAGCAGTGAGAGCTGGATACAGAACAGGAACTGATGGTCTCTGGGGGTTCTCATGGCTGTCTGAACGTTTGAAGGGTAGACTGCTCAGCGGAGGCAGCGATAGAGAGCATCGACCTCTATCTCTGGTGTTTGTAGCCAGCTGGAGACCGCTTTTAAACCAGAAAGCTCTGTCTTTGCCTTTCAACAAGCAAGGTGAAAACACAGCGTCTGGAAGGGGGGGCTATAAATTTCATGCACAGTCCCAGGTGAGCCGCAGAACAAAAGGCTGCCTGCCTCATGCGGTGAATGTAGTGGAGGTCTTGTTGCTCTGTAATGGATGGCTACATGTGGAGTGATTTGTTGAGGTGATCAGTTTAGATGCAGGGTGGTTATGTTGCAGGCAGCAGGGGTTTTCATATTATGTCACAGCTTTTATCACATTTTATCTGATTTCGTGTGAGCCACTCTGGTGTTGATGCAGCACAGATTGTTATAAAACCTCTCACACACCACACACCCAGAGGCTGGACACACTGCAGAGCCACAGCTAGGACCTGACATCGGCTTATTGTCACCTTGAATGAATGGCAGCAGGTGCCGGCTGCTCCCCAGGCCCCCAGTCTGACCTGCAGGCTATTATCTGCCGCATTACAATGTGGCTCTGTAATGTCAGCCAACAGAAGCGCTCAAACTCTCTCCCCTGCCTCCCGCTCTTCCGCTGCAACCTGCTCCACCGCCCCTCTCAACACCGCCATGCAGCGTGTTTCGCTTTACCTCCAGCCTAACGACCAGCTGTCCCCGCAGATTTCAGCAGCATCCATCATCTTCAGAGAAGTAGAGCAAGAAAAGAGGCATGAAAAATGAAGCAGACAGATGGAGCCTTCAGTTAGTCGTACACTTTGATGCCGAGGACAGTAGCGAGGGCTCTTGAAAAGTTTCAGAGCAAAGGAAACCTGCATGGAAGTCAGATCTCGTGTAATCAATGTTGATTCAAGCGCCGAGGAGTGAGCGCAGGATCAACTGCTGGTGGATGAGCAACTGCTACCTCGGGGCACTGTCTCTCAACATCAAGCCAAGTTGTCAGAACAAGAAAGAATCGAGTAAATTTGTTTTAGAGATAATTTGACACGACTCCGTTTTTCATTTCCTTAATGTTGGTTTTATCCCCTCAAATAGTTTTATGTGATAATCTGATGCCCTGAACTATCACAGGCCAGCTTATCCTCAAAAGTCCCCCCTGAGCTACCCGGCAGCAACACCTCAGCTTCTCATCTGGATGAGTGTATTTTACGTCTCACCGCGCTCCTTGATCAATCCAGCAGGATTTAAAGGCTTTGCTAGCTATCTGTGATTGTGATCGTCCTTGTCTGAGCGAAGGTCGCCAACACCTCTGACTCACAGCAAACTGTGCAGGGCTCTCGAAGTGTGTGAAGTCAGCAAATCCATTCACACGTTTATGATGCTATTCTGAGACACGGCCCACAGACCAGCGGGGTCCGTAACAAAACCGGAGGGGCCAGGGCACGAAGACAAACAGTTCAGGATGTCAGACAGCTTGTAAATCTTTTCCTCACAATCAGGAGCTGCAGGGCATCTGATTTCTGTTCATAGCATTGATTGAGACAGACTCGGAGGGGTCAGTGATGTCAACAAACAGCTGCATGACTGAAAGGTACTTTTGTGTGTTTTTGATTGCACTGTTTTCATAGTCAGCTCATGAAATTTAAGCTGATACGTTTAACTTTTGGCACATTATTGCCCTCTGGTGGTGACGAGGAAGATTGTTCGGAAGCCTGATGTTTCTTTGAATTAGCCATCGTGGTTGCAGTGCAGTGGATAGCATTGTCACATCACAACAGGTTCCTGGTTTGAACCTGGGGTAGAGGAGGAGTTTGCATGTTCTCCCCTTGTCAATGTGGGTTTTCTCCGGGTACTCCCACAGTCCAGAGACATGCACGTCAAGTTAATTGGTGACTCTAAATTGGCAGTAGGTGTGAATGTTAGCGTGAATATCTCTATGTGTAAGCCCTGTGACAGTCTAGTGACTTCACCCAATGTCAGCTGGGATAGGCTCCAGCCCCCTGCGACCCCCAACAGGATAAGTGGTTACGGAAAATGAATGAACAAATCAATCTTTTCGTAGTCAGCGTATGAAATTTATGTTCAAGCTGTTTAACTTTTGGCACATTGTTGCCCTCTGGTGGTGATGTAGAAGACTTGTTAGTAGCCTGATGTTTCTTCGAATGAGCCATCGCGGCGCTCGACAGCGGTGGAATGTAACTAAGTACTCGAGTACAAATTGGAAGCACTTGTATCTTACCTCTTATATGACTTTATACTTTTACTTCACTACATTTCAGAATGTAATATTGTACTTCTAACTGCACAAAGTCATTTGACATCGTTAGTTTGCACACAAAACATACAAATTAAGCTACTTGACAGTTTACGTATTTTAAGTAAAGCTGAGACAATTAGTTGATTACGTGGAGAAGCAGGCAGGAGAGGCATGCTTATCAGTCATGGCCGTCTGTAACATTAATAGACAATGTTAGTTTAACAAGACAACACAATTACGTGTGTCTGAAAAGTTATATTAACTGTAAAGTCACAGATTGAAGCTGAAAAAACGTTTGGTTTCTCCCGTAACCCCTGGTTCTCTGATCACATAGTGAGGTAGAAACAGGAGCATCCTGAGCCTAAACTATCAACTCTATTTGATCAGCAACGAAAATAAGGTGCCAATTCACCAGAAGCACAGAAAATAAACAGGCCTGTAGATAAATACATTTGTATGGACAGATCTTGTTTCTGGTTGTTATTTATTTGGGCGGATGTTTTGTTGTTATCATTGATGTTACTGTTCTGATCTTTATTTAAAAAATGACATGCCTTTTAATTTTTTGCTGCTGTATCGAAAATGGTGTTAAGTATTGAATATTTTCCTGGGTATCGATATCGAGTTTGAAATTTTAGTATCGTGACAACCCTAACACTGACTATGGGTAAACACCTCATACAACCCCACTTCAAATAATCTGAACTATCCCTTCAAGTGACTTTTACTTGTTAAAATATGCACTTCCAGTTATGTGGCTTTTTTGGACCGGAGCACTGCCACAAACTGGATAACATTTCTCTGTAACGGAGTGTGGAGAATTGCTCCACCATACAGATAGACAAAAAATAAATGGAATAAACAATGAAATTTAAATGAAAAGTTGCACTAAAGATTTATTTAACGAGAATTAGTCCATCATACAAGTTTAAATCTGAAGCAGCTCTTTCTCTTAAAGCAAACCGATCAACGAGCATGACTCACTTTCAGTTGATCAGTTGGTATCTTAATCATGAAGTCTGAGCAGGACTATAAGCTGCTTAGGAAGAGAGCAGCTGCCAGATGCTGCAAATGTGAAATACTTAATATCTGAATTTATATTGAACACTTTCAGACAGCAGAAGCTTTATTTCAGGAAGTTTTGTGAAGTTTATTATTTGGCAGTTTTCACTAGATAGACAAGATTTACAATACTCAAGGGATACATTTTTTTCCTTACAAAACACTTGGTATTTAACAGAAGTAAAAATGGTCTTCGAGATAGAGTTGCTGTCTATGTGGTGGGAGTATACAAGGAGAAGTATCGAGGTGTTAACTGTGAAATATCTTTATCAAAACTGTTGATAAATACACTGGTGCAAAACACTGACAGGTACTTTAATATAAATTGTCTAGATATGCCTTAAACTGCACTGTGAAGTTCTTTAAAGTGTAAAAATGCAAAACACGTCACAAGTGAGACTGAGATAAAGTCTCAAAGTCAAAGCTGGAAAAAGTATAAAATCTTCTAACCTGTCAAAAAAAAGTGTCAAGTGTCAGCACCTCAAAACTGTAAAGTGACAAAACTGACAGTGGGTGCAGCTCCTGAATAAAGACACTTTGGCACTTTCCACTTCGTGTTATCTTCAGCCGCAGCAGAGGTCGTGTCTGCATATGTGCTCCTGGCTTCTAAATATCCACCCGTCAGCAAGTTTTAATCCCAAACAATCACTTCATCTTATTCTGCTGAGTAATACACTGTAGTTTCAAGAAGAGGGGAGACACACTTAAGCTTTTTTTACTCATTAGTTTACACTCCGATGTTCCTTATCTACAGGGGAAATGCACAGTGGCATGCAAAAGTTTGGGCACCCCTGGTCAAGGGAGGATGAACTGATCTCCAAGCTTTTCAGCATTTTAAACAAGATTCAGTATTATTTTTGTTTTGTACAATTGTAGAGTGAAAAAAATGAAAGGAGCACCATGCAAAAGTTTGGGCAACCCAAGATATTTGAGCTCTCAGACAACTTTTACCAGGCTCAGACCTTAATTAGCTTGTTAGGACTCTGGCTTCACAATCATCATTAGGAAAGGTCAGGTGATGCAAATTTCAAAGCTTTATAAATAATCTGCCTGTTGAAAACTTGTCCTCGCAATCAGCAGCCATGGGTCCTCTGAACAGCTGCCTAGCACTCTGAAAACTAAAATAACTGATGCACACGAAGCAGGAGAAGACTATAAGAATACAGCAAAGGGTTTGCAGGTAGCTGTTCGTTCCTCAGTTCGTAATGTAATTCAGACATGGCAGTTAACAGGAACTGTGGAGGTCAGGTTGAGGTCTGGAAGACCAAGAACATTTTTGGAGAGAGCTGCTCGTAGGGCTGTTAGAAAGGCAAATCAAAACCTCTGTTTGATAAATCTTCCTGCAGGTCTTTTGCAGACGAACTCTGGAGTGGTGGTGCACTCTTCTGTTGTGCTGCAACACCTGCACAAATATGATCTTTATGGAAAAGTCGTCAGAGGAAACCTTTCCTGTGTCATGTCGGTGAAGATTCTCAGTCATCCAGGTCAAGGCAATCATAAATGCTAAACCATAGGCAACTGGACTTGCTTGCGTTTCTTGAAGACATTTCACCTCTCATCAAAGAAGCTTCTTCAGTTCTCAAGGGCATTCTTCCCAAATTTATTGGCAACATGTCGGTGAAGATTCTCAGTCATCCAGGTAATCATAAGTGCTATATCGTAGGCAACTGGACTTCTCCAAGAAGTCAGTTCATGAAGAAGCTTCTTGGATGAGAGGCAAAACGTCTTCAAGAAACACAAGCAAGTCCAGTTGCCCATGATATTGCACTTATGGCTTTCCTGTGTCCTCACTACAAAATTCAGCGTCAGCAGTTTGCAGAGGAACATCCAAACGCAATGAGCAAAGGTATGTTTGAAGAAAAAAGGGTGCAGAGTTTCAGGGAAAGAACACCAGTCTGACTGTTAAACAAGGGGCTGGATTGATCATGCTTTGGACTTGTGTTGCAGTCAGTGGCACAAGGAACATTTCACAGGTAGAGGGAAGAATGGATTCAGTTAAATTCCAGTTAATTCTGGAAGCAAACATCACAGCATCTGTAAAAAAGCTGAAGATGAAGAGAGGATGGCTTCTACAACAGGACAATGATCCTAAACACACCTCGAAATCCACAATGAACTTCCTCAAGAGGCACAAGCTGAAGGTTGTGCCATGGCCTTCACAGTCCCCCGACCTAAACATGATTGAAAATCTGTGGATAGATCTCAAAAAAGCAGAGCATGCAAGACGACCCAAGTATCTCACAGAGCTAGAAGCCTTTTGCAAAGAAGAATGGGTGAAAATCCCCCAAACAAGGTCTGAAAGACTCGTAGCTGGCTACAGAAAGTGTTTGGAGGCTGTGATACTTCGCAAAGGGGGCACTACTTAGTACTGACCATGCAGGGTGACCAAACTTTTGCTTCAGGCCCTTTTCATTTTTTGTTATTTTGAAACTGAAACACTGATATTAAAAAGTAATCTTGCTTACAATGTTGAAAAGAGTGTGTCATCTTTACCTTCATGCCTTTTGGAAACCAGGATTGACCAAAGTCTTGCATGCCACTACAAACTGGAGTTGGTTTTGGATTTCATTTTATGTTTGGGGCAGTGAAGCGAGTGGAGCCTCTTTGACCATGTGAACCAGTTACGCAGTGTGACTGGTGTCCCTCTCAGTCAGCCATATCTATGTCTTCATTTTCCCCAAGTGACGATGGGGAGGCAGCTGCTTCCTCTGACCCTGCCAGCAGGTCACACACCTGTTCACATGTTGACGACTGATGATTTCACTTCTAGTTTGATTTATGAGGCAGGTCTGACCGTTTACCAACATAAAACAAATGGCAAGATATGTGAAGGTGTTATTATGAGGAGTATTTAGCTGCCATTCAAATGTAGTGGTATTTTCCCTTTATATGTGGTTCAAAAGTAGCTTTGATGCAATATTGGGCTGCTCAGGTACATATATACATATATATTTTCTTGATTTATTTTTGTTATAACCATGGGCTAGAGGTAGGGCTGTAACCAAATATTCGGATATTCGAATATTTGTTTCTGTTTTTTTTTTTTTTTTTTTTTTTTTTTACATTTATTATTGGTGCTAAATGTAGTCTTTTTGTTGTTGGTAAATGTAGGTTATCAATAAAAATCAAAACTTTTAAATTGCATTGTTAAAAATGTGAAAATATAGTATCGCCTACCAACTGAGCTTGTGCGCACGGCACGCTTGAGCGCATCCGTCTGAGGCTGTGGATCAATGCCAAGTTTTACCACTTTATCACTATTCCCTCTAACTTGTAGCTGTTTTTTCGTTATCTTTTGAATTTAATATGAATTATGGAACCGTTTTTGTCAACGTTTGTTTCCCCCGTTTTGTACAATAAATTATTGTTTAAAGTTTCAACAAGTTTCTTTTGGAGTGCGTGACACAAGTGTGTTTTGAAAACGACCGCGGACTGTCACCTGCTCAACGCATCAGTACCTTCGGATGCCATGACAGTAATAGCCAATAATGTCACAATATCGTTTACAGACCGATTTAACAGACGATCACTGCTGCCCGACCCGCAGGTCCATTTGCGGGTCCCGCAGGTTACGGGTCAACAACAGTAAGGCTATAGACATTATATTCTATTCAGGCCGGCAGAACCAGCAGCGCATCGGCTCTACAGTGCACGGCACTGCTGATTAACCATTTTATTGCAGCACAGAGTGTCTGCCAGCAACCAATTACTTGCAGAGGCTTCCTACAACTTGTTTCAATGGTTCCGATTTAATCAGAATACAAATTAAACAGGATGACTAGCCAATGTGAAAATCAAAAGAAAGCAGAGAATAATGTACTGAAGGAGACTGTTGTGCCATCACATTTT
>NC_065515.1:13645289-13652384 GCF_006386435.1 Epinephelus moara | reverse complement strand
TGCCCCAGAAAATATCTTTAAAAAAAGAAAAGAAATATAACACTCCGTTTCTTCAACCAAAAGAGCTCTCATTTTAGTGTAGAGCGTCGGCCTGAATTTACGAATGCACCATGTCAGGTCACTCACTCTCCAGGTCCACAAATGTTATTTGAATAAGTAAACACTGACCAACGGGACCAGACTTTGACCTGTATGCTCTCACTCAGTGGATGGATAATGTCACAGGAAGCTTTGTGGTTGATTACTATGCCAGTCTTACAAAGGAGGACGACACTGCTGTCAAAGCTAACATTAGCTAATGTGCTAAAAAGTTAGTGTTACAGAGAAATCCAATATTCCTTGTAATACCTCCCCAGTTTCTGATGAGGTGGACATGATAATCTTTAATACACATAACTTTATTCATCCCTACAATAGGAAATACTTTTTCCCTAACCTGATATGAAGTGTGTGCTGCACATGGGAGCATATTTGATGATTGTCCGTCCAGTCCTTTCGTCTTATCACATTTAACCATAGTTGTCTTTGTTTTTGTTGATGGGCAGTGTCGGGTGGTATGTGATACAATTTAAGTTTTGAGCCATGACTCCTTCTATTCTGGCTCCCAGTAACACAACAAGATGACATTTTAAGACTCCTATGTAGCCTACAGCCCTGTGGTGGAGTCATGATTTGCCTCCAGCTAACAAAATGACGTCATTGTTGATGTTGGGTCTGTATGGTACTGCTGTATTTCATTTATGAATTAATTCCAAATAATGCTGGTTAGGATTACACTGTATTTTTGTTTATGATGGTCATTGTGTCAGACTAGGTGATTATAAAATCTTGCTGTCACTTGGCTGAGAGGCATGACAGCCTGCATGCAGGTCCCCAGCCGATCGAAGCTCACCGTCTTTCATGATGAAATTGGAAAGGAGGTGCTAAGGGCTGACTTCCAGGAACAAGAATATAAACAAATTATGACAGTGTGTATGATGCTGGCTGTCTTGTGTTTGAAAAAGCCCAAAAAAAGAAAGAAAACATTGACTGACCTTTTCTCCGTTTCATAGTTCCACCTGCAGCGCCAACAACATCTTCATCTCTTACATCATTCCTCTTTTGCTTCACCATGTTTACAGTTGCAGAGCGCTCTGTGCTCCTATAGGACATAGTCAAGGTCATGTTGTGTGAGGCAGCCAAGACGTGGCGTCGGTAATGACACACTGCACAGGATAAAACAATCAATTGACGCAGCCAGTGCCCTTTGTCATTCCTAATCTAAGCAGACACCCCAGGAGGGTCGGGTCGGGCTGTAATCAGGCTGACATCATGTTGTCTAAATCAGGCATAAGTTTTGCATTGATTGTCTTTTCCATTATAAGTCAAACTTAATGAATGTATTTTTAATAAAGAATAGATGGCCTTCACTAAATTGCTTAAAGGATGAGTTGATAGGTATCAAAATAATTACAACATGATGAAAGCCACATTGGTCCACTCACAGTGACCATATGGAAGTAACTCTACCTAAGAAGTTTTCTTATTCAAAGACAACTGTCTTTTCTCTAGCCCTAATAATCCTAAATATACTCAGTAATATTTAAGACAAGTAAAACTATTTGTGGATTTTCTACTACTTTTTCTAATCTTAGTTTTATTGTAAACAATGCAAATACATTTGAGTGCAGTTTTCATTGAAAAAAAACAAACATTTTAAAACCCATTTTACCTATCTTAATCTGTGCAGAAATACTTCAGCAGTATTTGATATGATAGGGTGACCATATTTTGATTTCCAAAAAAGAGGACACTCGGCCGGCCACGACATAGCCTACTTAAATGATACTCGCAGTTTACTCAAAGATGCCTTATCATTTTAATATATTTAAAATTTATATGTATGGATAGAAAATTCAGTTATATTACAAAATAATATCTCTCAAAGACAGAAATTCAGATAGGCCCCAATAGGGACACATACACACACTAGAGTGTGGCGATCCGAGCCTGACGGTACCCGATGGGTCGGGCCGGGTTTGGTCCAAAATGTAGCTATAAATTGTATTCAGGCTCGGGTCGGATTCGGTCAGCTTTCACCGAAAATGTAGTGTAAAAATAAATAAAATCCTATTGTCTGTCCTGTTAATTGCTTGGGCACTGTTATTTACATGACAACACCTGAACATAACACACACAGACACACATGCTTGGGCACTGTTATTTACATGACAACACCTGAACATAACACACACAGACACACATTGGCTGTTTATTTCTACCTCTCTCCTCGCTGGAAGTCTCGGACCTCCAGCCGCCCGTCTCCGCCTTGATTAAATGCTGAAAATAAAATAAAAGAGGGAGACAGGTTTTTCCTATTTTATCTTATTTTGTTTTACTTCTCCCTCTCCTCTCGCTGGAAGCGTTGGACCTCCGCTCCCGTCTCAAACACGGAGGTCTCCCTCTCTGCTGAGCACGCCCGGCCTGTTAAATAGCCTGTAACCGTAACAACTGTGTGACACAAACTCAGTGCTTTAGTCATTAAATAATGTCGGGCTCGGTTCGGGTTTGGACAGAAATATGCGGGCCGTGCCGCACTCTAACATACACACACACAAACACACGCAAAACCGGACATTATCATCAGTTTATAAAAAAAAAAACCCGGACGCCCCGGACGGGACGTGAAAAGTGGACATGTCCGGGCAAAAGAGGACGTTTGTTCAGCCTATGATATGAGGCTTCAGTAGATTGACTTAGCCAAATCAAGTATGCAAGATTATCCTGGCAAAAGTTTATTCCTCCTCCGTCAGACATATCAAATCAACTTCAGAGAACTAGGACCGACAAAGGCCCCCTGTGGCATCGCCTGACATCACAGTGTCTCGGCCAAAAAATTGCACATGAACACACCACAAAGACCACAACTGACATTCAGCCAGCATGTATGTCTGTCCCTGCATGAGAGGAAACAACTCTCCATACCAACAGACGGCAGTAGTCTGTAATTGTTATTCAAAAAAGGAAACTGGAAGACCGTCTTGATGCTAGTAAGCCAGTTAGCACATCAACAACACAATCCAATATTGCACCAGTGAGCAATAACACAAACCATCACGAAATGTTTTCGCTAAAGAGCTCAATGGCTAAAGAAAAATAATCTTACCTTGTGTAACAAATTCGTTTTGGTCTCACTACTCCTGCTTGCCTTTAGCTTTTTGTTTACTTTCCTCACTTCTGTTTCTCTTCTCGTGCACTGAGCTGAACTGCCAATCAGAGTAATTTCATTTCACCGACAGTCTCTGCCGTCGCAGACACCAATTCAACATGCTGAATCAGCCAAAAAAAAAGCTGACAGGGGCTGACAAGGGCAAACGGTAAAGGACACACTGCATCAGGTAGGGCGACAGACACTTACCGACGGCCCCACGTTGACTGTTGGCTTCCTGTCGACTTGGTGTCTCAGGGCCTTTCAGGAGGAATCTGCTCAGGACCAGCATGGACATGAGGAGTGATTGCAGTGACTAATAACTCTTTGAACTTACATATGGACATGTGAGTGTTTTATTACTTAAAGATAATCTGTCCTTTAAGGCGTTAGGGTGCTGACACTCCAAGACAACAGTCGGGCAGATAGTCAGGCAGTTTGTGCAGTGTGTCCCACACCGTTGGCACTAGTTGGCCATTGTTGGCTTTATTTCCGTCCGATTCAGCATGTTGAATCAACAGTCGACCTTCGTTGCCACTAGTTCTTCAAAGTCAGTTTGGTGTGTCTGGGCCTTTAAGGGGGAATCGGCTCAGGGACAGTGCGGATATGACGAGTGATTGCAGTGACCAATAACTCTTTCAACTTACATATGGACATGTGACAGTGTATTACTTTAAAAGAATCTATCCATTAAGGCCTTCAGATGCTGACACTCCAAGCCAACGGTCAGGCAGACAACTGGGCCATTGGTGAGTGTTTGTTGCCGTAGTTTGTGTCGTGTGTCCTGCACTGTTGGCACTAGTCGGCTTTTGTTGGCTTTATTTTCTGCCATTTCAGCTTGTTGAATCAACAGGCCTTCGTCACCACCGGCCTTTACACATGTTGAAATAATTTACTACTTCATCGAACAGTTTGCAAAACCATTTCTATGTGTTTTGTTCATTTTGTACATTGGCCTCTGATCTTTCCTCTTCTTCCTCTCGTAAATTACAACCACTGACTGATATTTACAACTTGCCTCGGAGATACACTCATCAAAGCTCTGCTTTACATGTAAAGCGCCACTAGAGGTCAAAACCCCACAGGGTGCCTTTAAGATGATGTTCAGGCTCTGCAGCACAGAAAGTAAGAAGAAGTCTGTTAAATCATCACAGTTACTCCCAGTGGAAACAGTTAAGCTCCATACCTCTCCACTTCTGGCTGTGCTGATTTGCAAAGCAGGCTGACATAATGCAAGAAGTCAGAAGCTGCTCGAGGCCCACAGCCACTGCGGTCTCTGGTTCCTGTTTATGTAAACACTGTCGTAAGAAAAGCAAGTGTGTAATTGCGTGCGCACACACATACACACACACACACACACACACACACACACACACACACACACACACACACATTCTCTGTATTTACTCGAGCAAATATGGTCTCCTGTCCACAGCCAAAAGAAATTTTGTGTGTCTTTAGTCTCCAGAGTTCCTCCAAGCTGTCTCCTCTCCTCTTCCTCCTTGCTGCTTCCCTCAGAGTCCCAGTGGGTGCTGCTTAGCCTCCCCTTTTGGTCTCTCCCAATCTTTATTTACTTCATCCTCAGCCTTCCCTCATTCCCAACAGATCAGTCTTCAGGGGGATACAGACGTCCCCTCTTTGCCTCTTCCTCCTGCAACTCTCTGCTCGCACATTTCTCCTCTCCCTTTGGGTCTGTGGGCTCCCTATGGACCTCCATCCCTCCATCCTCTCCTCTCCTCTGAGTCACCACTAATCCAGTTCCTTGCCTTCTCTATATCACTTTGTTTTTCTTCCTGCTTCGGCGGAGCTCTGGTGAGTCACCAACCTTTGTCCAAGCCGGTGGGTGTAGGACTGTCCAGCCTACACAGACACACATACACACAATATGTCACGCAAACACTGAAGCACCAGCACATTACTCATCTTGCCTCTGCCTGGATACAGCATGGAAATCCTCACTTCAAGTCATCACATCATATTAAAGGAGAAAAGTTCAAAAGGCCTGCTCACAAACATCACATACAGAGAGCCGTGGAACTGAGGAGACATTGCAGTGATGAGGATGAGGACACTGAGTCACAGGCAGGAACTACATGACATCAAAGTTAAATTTAGCACAGGCCTTAACAATTTGTTTGTACCCACCATATTTGATTGCGTCATGTTTCGAGCTTGCACGTAAAAATCTTTCATGTTTCATCTGGTTTTGGCTTGTCTTCTGATGAATTCTGCATTTTACACACAGCATTGTCACTTAATTTCTGTCCTCACAAGGCATGTCCTCTTAATTGCACCGCAGATAGCACAGAGGAGAAATCAGCGGCTCACCACACCAGCACAGGCAGATGCTATTTGTGCCAGCTTTGTGTACATTCGTGCTTGTGGTGAGATAAATGCACTTGCTGCCTGAATATGTCTGCACTGTTAGTGAAGTACATGTACCACCTCTGAGCTCGCCTCACCCACAGGCAGTCCAGAGCACAGAGACGAGCTGAGCAGCAACGATTACTCACGCAGCCTTTTTCACGGCTGCAGTGAAGATCTAACACTGTGCTTGCATGCCTTCTCACTGACACACACACACACAGCTCCTGTAAGTAGTGTGGTTGCTCTTCTCGTTGGTGGTTCACAGCTGCAGCGGTCTGGCCTGTCCAGCAGCAGCCAAAGGCCAGATGGGCTCAGCACGGCACTCAGTGTAAAGCTGCAGGACACACTCCTGAACACTCACTGGTGTGCATGCAAAGCAGGTATCATACACATGGATGCACATAAATGTGATGCCTCATGCACAACCATTTACCGTCTTATGTACTATCATGTTATATTATTTCATTTCTGTTTTTATGTTTGTCGTTTGTTGTGTTTAAAGCACTTTGTATTTTGACAGGTGCAAATAAACATGATGTTTCATGATAATGTAATGCTGAACAAATACTACCCATGAATCCAGTGTATTTTGTGATGTATGTTTTCACCCACTGAGTGAGAAACAACATGAAAACAATCTGCGCACTGTAGCTCCCTTAATGTTGCAAGTGCAAGTTATTGGCACATCCACAAGACAATACTTGTGATGTGCCAATGAATTGCACTTAAGGGAGCTATAATGTGTGGACTTTTTTCATGTTGTTTATTGCTGTTCTTTTCATCCAGCACCTGCCTTAAGCGGTTTTTGGATGTGCGCATCTGCTATGTCTTTTAAACCCACAAAGTGAGAACATGACTTCCCAGAAGAAGTTAAAAGCTGAATTTGAGGCGTTGCGAGATGATTAACAAGATAGGAAATCATTTCTGCTACACAAATTATCTATTAAGTTTTTTCTGGCTTTCTGTAATCTTTATTTTTAGCCATGCAAGTGACTCTGCTGATGGCAGGTCAGTTGGTCCATCACTTGTGTCAGACTAAAATACCTCAGCAACCATTGGATGGATTACCATGACAGTTGGTACACATATTCATGTCACCCTCAGGATGAATTCTAATACTTTGGTGAACCTCTGACATTTCCTCTAGTGTCATCATCAGGTCAAATTTTCAGTTAATCCAGTTCTCAGTTAACAGCTTTTATCCAAAAACAGTAACTGCACTTAATGAATGCACAAATGCTTGACTGTGGCAATATGTTTGAGTGCAATATAAAGGAATTGTGCAATAAGTGGAATTTCATTGTACATGTACAATGACAATAAAGATATTCTACATTCTCAAAGTCAACTCTGGTGGAAAGACACTCCGGCACTATTTTTAGCAGTGCAGAGAACTACCTTGAAAAATGGCAATTAATATATACACACACATATATATATATATATATATATGTGTGTGTGTGTGTATATGTATATGTATATACATATATACATATATATATATGTATGTATATATATGTATATATATATATATATATATA
>NC_065515.1:13644816-13645219 GCF_006386435.1 Epinephelus moara | reverse complement strand
GTATATGTATATGTATATACATATATACATATATATATATGTATGTATATATATGTATATATATATATATATATATACAGTATATATGTATGTGTATATATACACACACATATATATACTGTATATACTGTATAAACATACTGTATAAACACAATATACCCAATACAAAACATAGTATAGCATATTAATACATTTATTAATAGGCTATATTTTAATAAAGAAAATGCTTGATTGTTGATTGAGTTTATTTCTCACACACACTCACTCTCTTTTATACCCACAGCCATCAGACTTCATAATTCTTTGTTAAATAGATGATCTTACAGACTTCTTTGAAATTTCCTTTGGGGATTAATAAAGTTCTTCTTATTCTTATTACACTGACTGCTGTGATCCCTCAAAA
>NC_065515.1:13641324-13643517 GCF_006386435.1 Epinephelus moara | reverse complement strand
GTTATATCTGCCAAAGGTGGCTACTTTGATGAGTCAAAAGTTTAGAATACATTTTGGTTTATAAATTGATTCCATGATTTCTTTTTTGACCTCAATTGTTTATTTGTTCTATGCTTTCATTTCAGAGTACAATGATACATTAAACTGCATAATTTTCAATAAAAAACTGGAAAAATTGGGGTGTTCTAAAACTTTTGACCGGTAGTGTATATAGGCCTATCTTGGCTCAGATCACCAGAAAGGGCTTCAAAATAGTCAAACTCCATGTTGGCCCTGGTATCCTTCAATCAAATCGTAGTTAATTCAAGGTTGTGACCACAGAATACCCCCACCCACGCTAAACCATGATGGTGGATATGGTGAATGTTACACCTGTTAAACATCAGCATGTAGGCATTGTCATTGTAATCATGTTAGCATGCTCAAGTTAGCATCTAGCTCAAAGCACTGCTGTGTCTACGCAGAGTCTCTCAAAGCTGCTAGCATGGCTGTAGACTCTTGAATTTGTTTGTTGTGACATCTTGAGGCTTGTAAAAGTTGCTTGAATGAAACTATTCGAGAAGGCAACATCAGTCTTTGCATGAGCTGCTTGCACCTCTCAGACATATGAAAACTGACAAGGTCAAAGTTTCTTTATTAGCACCCAAGGGTAAACTTGTTGTGCAGATGGGAAACTCAGCATTCCAAAACGAGACATCACAGCAATACAGACTCAAAGAAAATTAAACAAAATACTTTAAAACAACTTTCATTCCACATCAAAACAGTATCAATGTAAAAGAACACCTAAGAATGTCAAGACTTTTACATCCACTCATCCGCTCACTCCAAAGCTTTAAGTGCCAATAAGTGCATCATCTTGTGCTAGCATTGTTCAGTGGTGCCGTAGCTGCAGGTGCAAAGGTATCTCTATATCACTTTCTCCTGCACTTAGGGGGCGCAAACCAAAGGCCAGAGCTAAGAAACTGGAATTCATCATTCATCACCTTACACTGCAGCTGTGAAGAGTAAAGAGCTGATAGGTTGAGTTGTGACTCATCTATGAGCTTACAAACCCATTTCACAATTTGGATTAAAGAGTTTCTGTTTTTCAGAGACAGATCACTTAACTAAGACACAAGGGAAAAGGACAAGGGATAGTGAGGAGACATTGCTTCCCTTTAAAGGAGCAATGTGTAGAATTTAGTGGCATCTAGAGGTAGGCCTAAAGATTGAAGATTGTAACCAGCTGAAGTTTCTCCCATTGCCAAGCGCCAACTTCCTAAGGATTTGTTCAGTGTGGAAACCAAATTTTCCGCAAATGTTCCTTCATTTCATTTGTCACACAAGGGCCGCTAGCCTAGCACTTGCCAATGTGTGCTCACCTATTTTCTCTGGTAACTTAACGTGTGCTCACCTGTCTTTCTGATGCAGACATTCAGGAGTTGTTTTTTTTTTTTTTTTTTAAGATATTTTTTTGGGCAGTTTTGCCTTTAATTGATAGGAAAGTCAAGTGTGAAAGGGGGAGAGAGAGAGGGAATGACATGCAGCAAAGCGCCACAGGCTGGTGTCGAACCCGGGCCTCTGCGGCAACAGCATTGTACATGGGGTGCCTGCTCTACCACTAAGCCACCGACACCCCAAGGAGGTTTTTACTAGGTGCCGAAAGATCCACAGAAGTCACTTCCTCTCCAAAACAAACAGACTCGTAATTTAAACCAGTAAAACACTAAAAAATAAGTGTTTCCTGGCTCATTACGAAGATGCTGTTAACTAAGGTGGATGATGCAAAATTGTAAATGACCCTATCTAGAGCCAGTGTTTGGTTTGTCCATTTTGGGCCACTGTGGAAACATGGCAATGCAACATGGCGGAGTCCGTGGACGAGTACCTGCTCCCTTTGTAGATATAAATGGCTCGTTCTAAGGGTGTGGAAGATCCTCAAGCACCCCTCTATCTGTCAACATCTACCTGCACGGAAAATCCTTAGACACATCTACCTCAATTTCAATTCAATTTTATTTATAAAGCCCAATATCACAAATTACAATTTGCCTCACAGGGCTTTACAGCATACGACATCCCTCTGTCCTTTGGACCCTCGCAGCGGATAAGGAAAAACTCCGCAACAAAACCCCTTTAACGGGGAAAAAACGGTAGAAACCTCAGGAAGAGCAACTGAGGAGGGATCCCTCTTCTCCAGGACGGACAGAC
>NC_065515.1:13298669-13299561 GCF_006386435.1 Epinephelus moara | reverse complement strand
TATGACGTTTTTCGTGATATTCTGACGACATACTATACTATGACGTTTTTCATGATATTTTGACGACATACTATACTATGACGTTTTTCGTGATATTCTGACGACATACTATACTATGACATTTTTCATGATATTTTGACGACATACCATAGTATGACATTTTTCATGATATTTTGACGACATACTATACTAGGACATTTTTTAAGATATTTTGACAACATAATATACTATGACGTTTTTCATGATATTTTGACGACATACTATAGTATGACGTTTTTCGTGATATTCTGACGACATACTATACTATGACGTTTTTCATGATATTTTGACGACATACTATACGATGACGTTTTTTAAGATATTTTGACGACATACTATACTAGGACATTTTTTTATGATATTTGGACGACATACTATACTATGACGTTTTTTATGATATTTTGGACGACATACTATACTATGACATTTTTTAGGATATTTTGACGACATATTATACTATGATGTTTTTATGATATTTTGGACGACATACTATACTATGACATTTTTTTAGGATATTTTGACGACATACTATACTATGACATTTTTTATGATTTTTGGACGACATACTTTACTATGACGTTTTTATGATATTTTGGATAACATACTATACTATGACATTTTTTAGGATATTTTGACGACATACTATACTATGATGTTTTTATGATATTTTTGACGACATACTATACTATGACATTTTTTATGATTTTTGGACGACATACTTTACTATGACGTTTTTATGATATTTTGGACGACATACTATACTATGACATTTTTTATGATATTTTGACGACATACTATACTATGACGTTTTTTATGATATTTTGGACGACATACTATACTATGACATTTTTTA
>NC_065515.1:13163569-13298519 GCF_006386435.1 Epinephelus moara | reverse complement strand
GACATACTATACGATGACGTTTTTTATGATATTTTGACGACATACTATACTAGGACATTTTTTTATGATATTTGGACGACATACTATACTATGACGTTTTTTATGATATTTTGGACGACATACTATACTATGACATTTTTTAGGATATTTTGACGACATACTATACTATGATGTTTTCATGATATTTTGGACGACATACTATACTATGACATTTCTTATGATTTTTGGACGACATACTTTACTATGACGTTTTTATGATATTTTGGACGACATACTATACTATGACATTTTTTATGATATTTTGACGACATACAATACTATGACATTTTTAAAGATATTTTGGACGATATAATATACTATGACGTTTTTATGATATTTTGGAGAACATACTATACTATGACTTTTTATTTTATTTTTGGAGAACATACTATACTATGACATTTTTTATGATATTTTTGACGATGTACTATACTATGACGTTATTATGATATTTTGGATGACATACTATACGATGACATTTTTTATGATATTTTGACGACATACTATACTATGACATTTTTAATGATTTTTGGACGACATACTATACTATGACATTTTTTATGATATTTTGACGACATACTATACTATGACATTTTTAATGATATTTTGGACGATATACTATACTATGATGTTTTTATGATATTTTGGACAACATACTATACTATGACATTTTTTAGGATATTTTGACGACATACTATACTATAACATTTTTTATGATTTTTGGACAACATACTATACTATAACGTTTTTATGATATTTTGGACCACATACTATACCAGGGGTAGGCAATCTGCGGCTCCAGGGCCACATGTGGCTCTTTAGCCCATCTCCAGTGGCTCCCTGTGGCTTTGACAGAAAATTATATGAAAGTGAACAACTTATTTTTTTATTTTAATTTTCGTTTTTTGTTGTAGGCTTAAAGCGAGTCTTACATTCTTCAACTGTAAAAATGCATAGCCTGTTTTAAAAAATACTGAACTAAACTCAACTAAAATCTGCATCATCTGTAGCCTGGCGCCTTTTCCTCTAAAAACATCACTAGCGATGGTTACAGTATTCTTGAGTCTCCTGAGCTAGGCTAGTTGTGGATTCCAAATCCAAAAAGGGTAAAGACTCAGGGGAAAAGTAGAGAATTGAATAGTGCGTGCACAAATTTGTTTGCTTTAATCGACAATGCTGCAAAGTTAAAGTACAAAAAACCCAAAATTAGCCCACTGCAGAGTAGCTACCTTGTACTAAAACGTATTGATGAAGGCTCATTTAGATTTTAGATTTAGAGTCAGTAATATTGATGGGCTATATTCAACTTAAAAGACTGTGTTACCTTTATTACAGTACGTTGTTTATTATGTTTCGTGGCTCCAGATAGATTTTTTTTTTATGTTTTGGCCAAAAATGGCTCTTTTGTTAGTAAAGGTTGCTGACCCCTGTACTATACTATGACATTTTTTAGGATATTTTGACGACATACGATACTATGTCATTTTTGTATGATATTTTGGATGACATACTATACTATGACAGTTTTTATGATATTTTGACGACATACTATACTATCACTTTTTTTTATGATTTTTGGACGACATACTATACTATGACATTTTTTATGATTTTTGGATGATATACTATACTATGACATTTTTCATGATATTTTGACGACATACTATACTATGACGTTTTTTTATGATATTTTGATGACATACTATACTATGATATTTTTTAATGATATTTTGGACGATATACCATACTATGACATTTTTTATGATTTTTGGACGACATATTATACTATGACATTTTTTATATTTTGGACGACATACTATACTATGACTTTTTTTAATGATTTTTGGAGAACATACTGTACTATGACATTTTTCATGATATCTTGACCAAATAACATACTATGACATTTTTCATGATATTTTGATTACATAATATGACATTTCTTGTCACAATTTCGGACATACTATTCTAATTCAATCAGGAGTCACTCAAATTTCATATTCAAAAATATATTTATTAACATATGTCCATGAGAATGAAACATGTCAAAAGTCTTTGGCGATTAGACCCCATAGAGATGGTATGATTTAAGGAGTATGAGGAATCCATAGTTGAATAGGAAAACCTGAAGAGCTCTAGACGTTGGTGGTGGTAGAGGTGGTGAAGATGAGATGAGAGGAAGATGGAGAGGTGCCGATGATCTGGATGAGCAGAGGACTGAGCCATTGTTGAACTTGTCCTGGACTCTGGATGTGATGGCTGGAGGTGAATTGGGTGGAGGAGGGCGCAACAATTCTGCACATATTGACGGCTGACAGCAGCAGAGGAGAGAGCAGATTTAACATTTTGAAGTAGCATCTTGATTGGCTGAAAGAGATCATGGCAAAGACATACTATACTATGACTTTTTTTTAACGATTTTTGGACGACATACTATACTATGACATTTTTTAGAATATGTTGACGACATACTATACTATGATGTTTTTATGATGCTTTGGACGACATACTATAGGATGACATTTTTTATGATATTTTGACGACATACTATACTATGATATTTTTTATGATATTTTGACGACATACTAAAGTATGATGTTTTTTTCAAGATATTTTGATGACATACTATACTATGACATTTTTCATGATATTTTGATGACATACTATAGTATGACATTTTTTATGATATTTTGACGACATACTATACTATGACGTTTTTTAAGATATTTTGACGACATACTATACTATCACATTTTTTATGATATATGATACTATGACATTTTTTCATCATATTTTGACGACATACTATACTCTGACTTTTTAAATGATTTTTTTTTTGACCACATACTATACTATGATGTTTTTTATGAAATTTTGACGACATTCTATGCTATGACATTTTTTATGATATTTGGACAACATACTAAACGATGATGTTTTTTCATGATATTTTGACGACATACTATGCTATGACATTTTTTATGATATTCGGACGAAATACTATACTGACATTTTTTATGATATTTTGACGACATACTAAAGTATTATGTTTTTTCATGATATTTTGACGACATACTGTACTATGACATTTTTTATGAGATTTTGGACGACATACTATGCTATGTCATTTTTTATGATATTTTGACGACATACTATACTATGACATTTTTTATGAGATTTTGGACGACATACTATGCTATGACATTTTTCATGATATTTTGACGACATACTACACTATGACATTTTTTATGATATTTTGGATGATATACTATACTATGACATTTTTCAAGATATTGTGACGACATACTATACTATGTCATTTTTTATGAAATTTGGACGACATACTATACTATGACATTTTTTATGATATTCGGACAACATACTATACTATGACTTTTTTTAATGATATTTGGACGACATAATATACTATGACATTTTTTATGAAATTCATTCCGACTTACTATACTATGACATTTTTTTATGATATTCGGACGGCATACTATACTATGACGTTTTTTATGATATTTTGGAGAAAATACTATACTATGACATTTTTAATAATATTTTGACAACATCCTATACTATGATGTTTTTTAAGATATTTTGACGACAAAGCATACTCTGACATTTTTCATTATATATGATACTATGACGTTTTTGATGATATTTTGACGACATACTATACTATGACTTTTTTAATGATATTTTTTGACGACATACTATACTATGATGTTTTTTATGATATCTTGACGACATTCTATCTATGCTATGACATTTTTTGTCATATTTTGACGACATACTATGCTATGACATTTTTTTATGATATTTTGACGACATACTAAACTATGATGTTTTTTCATGATATTTTAACAACATACTATACTATGACATTTTTAATAGTATTTTGACGACATACCATAGTATGACATTTGTTTATGATATTTTGACGACATACTACACTATGACGTTTTTTAAGATATTTTGACGACATAGTATACTATAACATTTTTCATGATATTTTGACGACATAGTATACTATGACATTTTCCATGACATATAATACTATGACGTTTTTTTATGATATTTTGACGACATACTATACTATGACTTTTTTAATGATATTTTTTGACGACATACTATACTAAGATGTTTTTTATGATATTTTCACGACATACTATACTATGACATTTTTTTTGATATTCGGACGACATACTATACTATGACATTTTGTTATGATATTTGTACGACATATTATACTATGACATTTTGTTATGATATTTGTACGACATACTATACTATGACATTTTTTATGATATTTTGACAACATACTATAGTATGATATTTTTTTATGATATTTGTACGACATACTATACTATGACATTTTTTATGATATTTTGACGACATACTATACTATGACATTTTTTTTGATATTCGGACGACATACTATACTATGACATTTTGTTATGATATTTGTACGACATATTATACTATGACATTTTGTTATGATATTTGTACGACATACTATACTATGACATTTTTTATGATATTTTGACGACATACTATAGTATGACATTTTTTATGATATTTGGACGACATACTATACTATGACGTTTTTTATGATATTTTGGAGAACATACTATACTATGACATTATTTATGATATTTGGACGACATACTATGCTATGACATTTTTAATGATACTTTGACGACATATTATACTATGACATTTTTTATGATATTTGGACGACATACTATACTATGATATTATTTTGACGTTTTTTATGATATTTTGGAGAAGATACTATACTATGACGTTTTTTATGATATTTTGGAGAACATAGTATACTATGACATTTTTTTTATACGTGGACGACATTGTATACTATGATGTTTTTTATGACATTTTGGAGAACATACTATGCTATGACATTTTTTATGATATTTTGACGACATACTATGCTATGACTTTTTTCATGATATTTGGATGACATACCATACTATGACGTTTTTTTTGATATTTTGGAGAACATACTATACTATGACATTTTTTTGATATTTGGACGACATTGTATAGTATGACATTTTTTATGATATTTTGACGACATATTATACTATGACGTTTTTTTATGATATTTTGGACGACATACTATACTATGACGTTTTTTATGATATTTTGGAGAACATAGTATACTATGACATTTTTTATGATATTTTGACGACATACTATACTATGACATTTTTTATATTTTGAGGACATACGATAGTATGACATTTTTAATGATATTTTGACGACATACTATACTATGACATTTTTTATATTTTGAGGACATACGATAGTATGACATTTTTTATGATATTTTGACAACATACTATACTCTAACGTTTTTTATGATATTTTGACAACATAGTAAACTATGACATTTTTCATGATATATGATACTATGACGTTTTTTCATGATATTTTGACGACATACTATACTATTACTTTTTTAATGATATTTTTTGACGACATACTATACTATGATGTTTTTTATGATATTTTGACGACACACTATACTATGACATTTTTCATTATACTTTGACGGCATGCTATGCTATGACATTTTTTATGATATTTTCACGACATATTATACTATGACATTTTTTATGATATTTGGGCGACATACTATACTATGACATTTTTTATGATATTCGGACGACATACTAAAGTATGATGTTTTTTCATGATATTTTGACGACATACTATACTATGACATTTTTATGATATTTGGATGACATACTACACTATGACATTTTTTATGATATTCAGACGACATACTAAAGTATAATGTTTTTTCATGATATTTTGACGACATATTATACTATGACATTTTTTATGATATTTTGACGACATACTATACTATGCCTTTTTTAATATTTTTTGACAACATACTATACTATGATGTATTTTATGATATTTTGAGGACATTCTATGGTATGACATTTTTTATGATATTTTGACGACATACTATGCTATGACATTTTTAATGATATTTTGACGACATACCAAAGTATGATGTTTTTTCATGATATTTTAACGACATACTATACTATGACATTATTGATGATATTTGGACGACATATTATACTATGACATTTTTTATGATATTCGGACGACATACTATACTATGACATTTTTTATGATATTTTCACGACATACTATACTATGACATTTTTTATGATATTCGGACGACATACTATACTATGACAGTTTTTATGATATTTTCACGACATACTATACTATGACATTGTTTATGATATTTTCACGACATACTATACTATGACATTTTTTTTGATATTCGGATGACATACTATACTATGACATTTTGTTATGACATTTGTACGACATATTATACTATGACATTTTGTTATGATATTTGTACGACATACTATACTATGACATTTTTTATGACATTTTGACGACATACTATAGTATGACATTTTTTATGATATTTGGACGACATACTATGCTATGACATTTTTTATGATATTTTGACGACATACTACAGTATGATGTTTTTTCATGATATTTTAACGACATACTATACTATGACATTATTCATGATATTTGGACGACATACTATACTATGACATTTTTTATGATATTCGGACGACATACTATACTATGACATTTTTTATGATATTTTCACGACATACTATACTATGACATTTTTTATGATATTCAGACGACATACTATACTATAATGTTTTTTCATGATATTTTGACGACATACTATACTATGACATTTTTTATGATATTTGGACGACATACTAAAGTATGATGTTTTTTCATGATATTTTGACGACATATTACACTATGACATTTTTTATGATATTCGGGCGACATACTATACTATGACATTTTTTATGATGTTCGGACGACATACTATACTCTGACATTTTTATATGATATTTTGACGACATACTATAATATGACATTATTATATTTGGACGACATACTATGCTATGACATTTTTAATATTTTGACGACATAATATACTATGACATTTTTTTTATGATATTTGGACGACAAACTATACTATGACATTTTTTATAATATTTGGACAATATACTATGTTATGACATTTTTTACGAACTTTTGATAACATACTTTATCTGTCTTTTTTTTTATCCTTTTGTCAACACTGTTTTTTCTATCCCCTTCAAATAATTTTCTAAGAGTAAAAATGTTCGATCATTTATCAATCAGTCTATTTTTCACTTGTCACTCAGTTATAATGTGAGTCTCCTGGAGGAGTGGCTGCGGAGCCGAGGTCTGCAGGCAGGTGGAGCTGTGGCCACACTGGAGCCTGTCATCCAGGCAGCTCAGCTGCTGCAGACTGGGAAAAAGACCGAGGCGGAAGCACAGGCTCTTGTTCAGACCTGCACTGCCCTGTCCAGCCAGCAGGTGGGTCTCTATCTGTCTGCATCTGGGTTAAAGAAAGAGTAAATTTTCATGCAGTTTAAGTGTATATAATTTTCTGTTGGTGTTTGTTTTGTTAAACAGATTGTAAAGATCCTGACCCTCTACACTCCCAACAGTGACCTTGATGAAAGAGTCACACTGAACTTCATCCGAACTGTCCAGGTAGTGTCTACAGCTGCAAGGACTTCATATGTTTATTAATCTAAAGTACTGTATAACATGGGAGTGGACTCTGTCTTTGCTTTTCTAGGGGCTTCTCAAAGGTCGTTCTGATGGTCATCCTCCGCAGCTCCTCATGGATGTGAGGCGAGTGTTTCCAGTCACATTTCCCTACATGCCTCCCCCAGTCCTCCATGCTGAGCAGTTAGTCATCCCAGACTCCCTCAAGATCTCCTTTCTTCGCAGAGTCTAGAACAGGAAGCCTTGCCTCTTCAGAGAAAACATATGAATGTTAAAGCAAATTTGAGTTCCCAGCGCACTGGATTTTACCGTTTGAAATTTAAATAACTTCCAGGAGGTGTTGTGAGCTTGGTTCCTCTCTCTGATTTTTAATGGCATTGAGATGTTTAATTATACCGTCAATTACCAGTGGATTAGTGTGTACACTGTAGAAGGTCAGCGTTTATTTCAAAAATGTATATCTCAGCTAAATGGGATGAATGCTAATGAAGAATAGGAATATAAAGTGTTCCTTTAAAAAATAAAAGAATTGTACAAAATTAGGCAGTCAGGTAAGGAATAGCAATGGTGCAGCTCTGTCTCATTATAGTTGGACAAACAAGCAATGAGACAGAGTTTTTTTTCTTCATATTTTATTGGAAGCAGAAACACAATGAGACTGCAGTCCCAGTAACCTCAACCCCCAATAAGAACAACCAGAATAAAAAAAACGCAAAAAATTAGAAACATCTCGTGTATAAAAAAATTCTCATGCGAGTACTTTGTACCACTACACATCATCAGTAATACATATTTATATATTCACAAACATTTGAAAAATAGAAAACAATAATGAAATATCAAAATAAAAGAAGACAACAATTGGCAATTAACATCAAATAATTATGCGTGCTGGCACAATAAATTTTTTTCTTTTTGTTTTATTGTTCCTGTCATGCACCTTTTCTGGAAGTATGGGACCGGCGTCGCTGTGCAGCTGTCTGTGTGGCCTGGTCAGCTAGACAGAACAGATCATGCATGTCTGCCCGCTCTTTGTCTGTGTGCTTTTCATTGTGCTTCTACATTTATCCTTGTCCTTAACTTCTGTGTGCATTCCTGTCCCACATGCCAGTCCAATACCCCAACACGCAAACTGAGCCTCTGACCGAGGAGACTAAAGTATCATTGTCAACAGCAATAAATAAAGATTTTTTCGTGGCATTTCCAGCTATGTGACAGTTGTGTACCTGTTATTTAAAGTTATTAAAAGACTGTGCGATGTTTCCTTGAATAAAAAGACCCTGTGCACACCAGAGAGTAAAAACATGTTTAGATTTGGTTTACATAGATAGGTAGTTTTACTTATATACCTACATGATGATTTATAATGCCAGTATAAGTCAGGAGTTGGTCGTGTATTTATTTGGCTTTCAATCGAGCCAATTAAAGGAATACGTCAACCACAAATTGACAATTTGTATATCAAATATTCACCCTGTGCTATGTTGAATTTGTGAAGAAATGTTTTACTAGCATGCTTTTGGTGAACAAAGAATCCAAAAACTGATCAAATTCTTGATAGAGGATTCCGCGTTTGACAACAGCAAAATGGTATCAAAACATCAGTTGACAAACTCTGACAACTTGTGCAGAATAATCCAAGTCTCATTTATCCAGTCATATGCTCAGTATTTCTTACACATATGAGCACGTTCCCACACCGAAGTGATCAAAATCTGATGCTTGGGCAGTGACTAGCAGCGTCAGAAACCAAAGACAAAAGCCGTCCTTTAACGTTGGCATGATACGCGGCCGGTTGCTGTGTTTTTGTTGCCTAAACCCAACCACGTGTGTTTGTTGGTTAAGGAAAAATAACATTCATTTGCTGTGTTTTACCGATGTAGTACATTTATTTTGAAAGAGACTGTATGTAAAAGTAAAATTTCCTGTGAACAAGGAAGTGTATCTTGACAGAAGAGAACTTGACACGGTGTCCCAGAACGTCAACAACCAACGCACCCAGGGTACCTTGTACATCGTATGTGGACGTAGAAAGTCCATGACCAGTCCATGATCACATCAATATGTGACGAGGTTGGAGTGAGAATTTGTTGAACTGACAGCCCTTTCCGACGGGGAACTGAACTAAAAGTGAAACATAACTAATGCTCTCTTCCAAGCCAGACTCCATTTACGAAAACAGTAATTTTACCTCTCTGAACACTGGAGCTGCTGGCCCACCACTGCCTTGATCAGTTACTCTGTTTGTGTTGTTGTGTGACTTTGGTGAATCCTAACTCACTCTTTCAAACACCAAAGTCACACAATAACACAAACAAACTAATTGCCTGAGGCAGCAGTAGACCAGCCGCTCCTGTGTTCAGAGGGGTAAAATTAATGTTTTTGTCAATGGAGTCTGGCTTGAAAGAGAGCTTAAGTTTCACATTCAGTTCAGTTTCCTGTCAGAAAGGGCTCTCTGTTTGGGAAATATTGAGCATACGACTGGATAAACGAGACTCGGATTATACTGCACAAGTTGTTTTGACATAGCTTTCCTGTTGTTAAACGTGGATCCCTATGACTTCAATTCATCATGAATATTCTCAGTTTTTGGAATATTTGTTCACCATGGAAGCATGTGAGAAAAACAAAGTGTTCTCCATGAATTCAAAGTAACACAGGGTGAGTAACTGATATAATAATTGTCTTTTGGGGGGTGAAGTATTCCTTTAAATTACCAGATTTGTACTATTTGCTTGTTGTTCATCTCCAGTGTGCACATTGCCTCCCTTTATCTTTCCATAATAGCTACATATCCAGATTGGGCACCCACACACACATAAGCTCCAACTGCCCAGTCACCCAGAGCAAAAAATTCAAGTCTACAAAAGAGCAGCAAACTTCACTTCACATATTCTGACATGTGTTTGTTACATCCGAGCTATTTACAATGCCCAACGACAACAATCGATCTCTCCGATGCACATCATTTTCCTCAGCGCTGAAAAGCTGTACAAACAAATTTCAGTCTCTAATCAGCTCTACTACAGCTGTGATATTTGGCCCATTACGATAGAGACAGCATGTACAACATATCAGACAAACACTTGTGCTGATATAATAAGAATAATCCACAATGTAAACATTATAAGACTGCTTCGAAAATGACTCATCTACATAGATTTTTATAGATTAGATGCATAGAGTTCAGTTCTTACACCTTGTTCAAAAGAGGGGGCCTGTTAAATTATTCATTTACGATTAAGTGCTTTGGGGGGAACTCAAAGAAAGAGGCAGAAATAGAAAAAAAAAACACCCTGTCATTATTAAACGTTCTTTTTTCACCTGGATGCTTTTTTTTGTTTACAACTAACATACGCACCTCAACAGATAAATAAACCAATCAATCTTTTAAAAAAAGGGGCATTCATGAAAATAGAAGTTGAATTAATAGACATGCTGGACAGTCAATAGTCACTTCAAAACATTTAGTTTCACATGAAATCGACTCTAGATTAAAGAAATGAATTCACTGTAGGATGATCTGAAGCCTTGATGTGTATTTCCTGTCATTCCATAAACATTTACTGAAAATAAAATAAAAATATCTGAGTATAAACGTGTTATTATGGGTGCATTAAAGACCCTGTGCTTCTAAAATCTTCACACTACATCTCTACGAAGCTGTAGGCCCTCTTTTAAATGTCAGCGCCAGACCTGGTGTGGCCTGGATCTGCAGCCCTTTAGCAGAGGTCTGACTTCTCTGTATCAGAGATCAGGGTTACAGCACCTGCAGCTGGATCATTGGAGATCATGGGTGGTAAATCATTACTGATTTTTGCTCTCCCTGGGGTGCAGCGTGTGTGGTTTTGTAAGATATTTTTGCCTCAGAGCATGTTGCTTTTGCAAAATAGGATCTCAGGTTTCCATGATCTCCTCACATGCAGGTTTTGATTTGGCAATTTGTAAGAAAAGGAAGTGGCAGTTTTTCTCCCTCTGTCGCGCACCTCTCACACACCCAGTACAGGGCTGTTGGGAATGTTTGCAGTAACAACAAAAACGATGGAAATAACCATCATAAGATATAAGATGCATCCTCCCCAGAGTAAAAGACACTTTGAAAATCCTCCAGAATCTAATCTGAATATGAACACCCCCCTCTGTGTGATGTTCGTCGCTTGTGATGGCTTTCTGTGATTACATTTGCAGGTAACAGGCAACACGGGCGGCTACATGAGGTTGACATTAGAACGATCTTACAAACACACTTGCGCATTACGAGCTCCGCACGCACTCAAGAGTATACATTCACACTTGGACATTCTCACACACATATACTCTGATGAATCACAGTGCTTGAAGGCGTGTTTTCATCAGATTACTCTCTATACTGTCGCTATATAGGAGACAGACACACCATACGAGGGTCAACAAGACAGAAGGCATTGAGGGTGTCAGGCAGTGTGCTCTGTTACAGGGTAGACGGACATAAAGACAGACGAGGACAATCTTTCAAGGACCACGCGTCCATCGAATAATCCTGTATATAACTTTACATATGTCCTTCGTATATTATATATTATATGATATATAGAATTATTTAAATATAAATATAATTTGGAAGAGAGCAGTAAATAAATATTAAAATTATCTTAACTAAATAGTGCTTTGTTCCCCGCCCGATATCTGGAATGTTTGAGGCCTTGCAGCCGTTGTTGTTGTTGTTAATGGGTCAGTTGGACAGTTGGTCCTGTTGTGCTTAGGGCTGGTCTTGGCATATTTCAGCGATTATCTGTTGGCACTTGCCGTCCCTTCTCTGAGCGGGTGAAGGCCAGGGAGGGGACGAGAGGAAGCCAAAATATTAAAGGCTACAAGATATTTCTCACCTTAACCAGTCAAACGAGGTGTGTGTGTGTGTGTGTGTGTGTGTGTGTGTGTGTGTGTGCGTGCGTGTGCGTGCGTGCGTGTAATGGCATGACTTACCTCTTTGGACAGAGAAAAGTAGATATATGCTCTGTGATTAAACTCTATATACTGTTCGTCAAAAGGATGGCTGATATAATATCTGCAGTGATAGAGATACACTGGTGCTTTTTGAAGAAGATTAGTGATGACTTGTTTAGCACTTTCCACTGAAATGAATGTATTTACAGCACTGGATGTGTGGTGTCTTATCTGTGCTTTTACAACACTGGATCATCAGGGCAGTGGCTAGCGGTGGCTCCTGAGAGCTCCGGGGCAGTAGGTGGCAACGTCTGATTGAGCTTCAGACGGGTCAATTTAAATTTCTGTCATGTCTCTTAGCTGCGGCCCTCTTCTGCAGAGCGCTGGTCCGACTTGAGCTTGACGAACTCCTTGGCCACGTCGTCGTTGTTGCGTTGGGAGAGGATACGCAGGACAGTGAGGCCCGTCTCGTCCATGTGGATGCGTTTACCTAGTGGTAGCCAGCAGGCGACGCTGCCCTTAGAGGCTACATCCTTCAGCTGCAGGACAGCCATACCCACGGTGCGGTCCTCTCGCGCGAAGCAGTAGTCCTTCACACACACCTGCAGCTCATAGCACTCAGGACCCACCTCGCTACTCAGGGTGCTGCAGTGGAGAGGAGGGAGTTAACGACAATCTGTTCACACATTTGCTACAACCTTAAAACAAAACAGTCATCCTCAGGATGATTACTCACAAAGTGAAGGTTTCATTGTATTTGGGAGCCCAACTGTTGTTCTTCGACTTGGTGGCGTACTTCCTCTTCTTGTCGCTGAGGTGAGGGCCGATGATATACACCTCCACAAATGGCCGGAATATTCCCTGCGTCTGCCACCTCAGGTCATTGGCAGCCACCACTGACACAGAGAGAGATGGAGGAAAAGAGAGTGGGAAGGTGTGGGTGAGAGAGAGAGAATTTAGAGAGATTCATGTGGAGAAAATGTGTGAAAATGTGAAGCGGTGAGAAAAATTCAGAACAAGAAAATACTGGCTCTCCCTCAGGTCTCATTTTCAGTTCCTTGTTAGGAAAGTGACTGGGGAGAATTGGGATTTTATTTTATTGCAAAGTCATATTTTTCTTTGGCAGCTGAAAAGCAGCCGAGCACTGGCTTCTATGCCTCTGCCTTAACATGGCAATATCATGCATCCATATGACTTTCTACTGCACAGGCGTGTGCCTTTGGCATTGAGACAATGAAACATATTAGTAAGTGACGCATGCCTCCAGCTGTCTCTCAAACTCTCCATCTGGTGTAGCCAGGACATAGTATGTCAGTATGTCATGGTATATCATGTAACAAAATAAGTCATGGAAGTGTCACAGTGTATTAAGTCATAAATAAATATCATAGTATTGAACATAACAACATAAAAATGTCATAGTATTGTACGGCACCTCTGATTCACAGGTTTTGTTTGAAAATGTTTTAAAAGTTTAACTGTTGAGTCGCAGAAGGTGTAAATGGAAAATGGCTCCCCCCAATGTAAAGTGGTGATGACGGCCCTGTGCTAGCTTTTCCCAGAGATTTCAACCCTATCACATGGTCTTCATCAGTATATCATGTTTAAGCAGCTGTCATCGAAGCTGTTGATTTCACCCAAAGGACTTTAAGATAGGTATAGTTTACTTTACCTTTCACTGTGACCTTGTGCTCTCCAGTGTTGGGGTGAGTAAAGATCTCCACGTGGATGGACACCTCTCCCACAGCATCGTCCACTCCAGAGCCTGATGGGACAAACAGAGAGTGAGTGGCATGTTAATTCCTCTGAATGTGGAAACATGGACTCTTGGTACTCCTATTACAGACCAAACACTCACACAAACCACCGTGCCCAAATTGTCCTCCTCATTTTGAAAGGTTACAGACCAATTCCATTTCAATTTTAGAAACTGACCATTGAAATGGATTTGACTGTAACCTTTTGGATATAACACAGAATACTGACTGGGCAAACACTTCTTGATACTAAATTAATCACTGTGAAACAGGAGGACTTAATATAAGACATAGTGATCTGCTTGTGCATATGTTGTGGTCTGAAGTGGACAATCAGACAGAGCTGCTATGAGTGGGCAGAAGTTTTAATATAGGTAGTACTGCCATTATCTGTAATGCAGTATGACTATAATACAGTGACAAACATCTTGCTCTAGTTTGGTACTGACCTGAAATGACTGTATTAATTCCTCCAGTCAGGCGTTCTGCATAATGATTAGATACTGACTGAATAGCCTTTGTACAGATTCAGCAATTGAGAGGTAATAATTTGGATCCAGCGAGGACAGTAATTTGTGCCCACTCATAGACGCAAGTTGTCTGTCAGGATGCAGGGTGGTTAGTAAGAGGCAGAGAAGAAGACAGGAGAAGAAGAAGAGGAAGAAGGAGAAGGTCAACTGACAGTGTGGTTCCCCCGACATAGATCTGGTCAGGACATGCTCAGATGGATCTAGACAGGTGGACACACCCATTCCTTGGTAAAGACTTTTACCCAAGCATGGCAAGAGGAGGGAGTAAGAAAGGTGGAAGGAGTTTGCAGAGAGAGAGAAGCGGCTCAGCCTCTCAGATCTGTCGGTGGAGGACGGCAATACTGATACCCAGCTCTCTAAATAAAGCTGTGCTGTGTGAAGAGTGTCTGCAGGACTCAAATTCAACTTCCAGATAAACATTTTTCAAATATATTCTAATCTATTTACCTTATATTGTCATTTTGTTTCTCCACAATGTATTTTATTATAGCTGTATAGAACATTATTACATGCCTTTTCGTCCTGGAAGCAAATTTGCTTCATATAGAAAAAGGCATGACCCTCCCTACCCTGCCTTACTCTGCCTCTGACTGGCTTACCCTGACATACTACCCGTAACCTTAACCAATCTTACTCCTATTGCCAAAACCAGAGACTTGCATCTGGTCGGGTACCCGCGGGTACTCAGCGTGTGATTTGTAGGTGGTATTTTATGTCCAGGTTTGGTTCTGGGTTAAACAAAGAACATGGAGGTCGGATTGGAATAATAATATTTCAATTTAATTCTTCCACATTTTAAACCTCTGACTGCTGAAATTGTGTGTGGTTGTCAGCGGGTTCAATCGGATTGCAGAATGAATTGGTCATGTCTGTGGATGGTTGGGCTGGGGCGGTAGTGCATATCGCAGAGGCAGGTTTGGAAGCAGGTCTAGAAAATCACGTCCGTGCAGGACTCTAGCCTAAACCTATAACCAACCCAACCAATGACGGCAATAAGTACTAGCCAATCAGATGGACAGTAGGGTGGCTCATGTCTTCACTATCTAGAAAATGGGGAATTCGTGTCCTGGAAGTGGGATTCAGGGGCGGAGTGGGGTTTGGCTTCTGAGGCTAGTATTGAAGACCACATTTACTTTGCATTGTAGGGGATCCTTGATTTATATCATAGCAGCTTTGTCAGCTTAACACTCATTCTTTAAACTATACTCCCGCGTAGTATAACAAAATAGCTTTAAGATTAGCAATGCCATTTACAAGAAATTCCTATCCTACGTATGTTACGTAACTTTAAAATAGCAACTTCCAACAGTTTGAGCCTCTTTTAAGATTGCAGGAGTTAAAATAAGTCACCCTCAGCATTTGTTGTGTCCTGGTTTCAGAATGATGAAGAAAGTTTGAGAACAACTAGGGACAAACAGGATGAATGCGCCACAGGATGAGTTTTTCTTGGCAACTATCATATTTTTTTTATATTGTACAGATTTTCAGGCATTCTATTATCTGAAATAATGTGGAAAAAATAGTGCAGGGGAGCATGTCCCCAGGCCCCCTAGGTTTGTGCCAAGTACCAAGTGTTGACGTCTTGCTACACCCCTGGTGGGATCTGTCTTCTGTTGTTCTTCCTGAGGTTTCCTCCTTCTCTTACTAATTAAAGTTTTCTTTGACAAAATGAAAGTCTAAACATCGGTGCTCTGTTGCATAGCAGGGTGTAAAGCAGGGGTCTCAAACTCACGGCCCGGGGGCCAGACACGGCCCTCCAGACCATTCTATACGGCCCGCTATTTGATATCAATTCATAGTGAAATCCGGCCCACTGCGGCCGTGAACACAGCGGACCTTGAATGCAGCCTTGTCACGACTGAGGAAAAATGCCCGATTCTGTTTTTGACCCTTCAGCGCATCATCCTAGGACCCTTGAATGCATCACCACACCTGAAACCAAGTAGAAAAAAAAACAAACATTTGGCACGCTGCTAACACTATGGCCAAAAGAAAGGTTGACGCTGAGTACAGAGTGTTTCAGGAGAAGTGGGAGACTGATTATTTCTTCGTCGAGTTTAAGGGGAATGCCACCTGTCTCATCTGCAATGAGAAAATTGCCGTGTTTAAGGAGTACAATCTAAAGCGGCATTATTCAACTAAACATGCAGAGCAGTATGCTAAGTACCAGGGAGATGAACGGACACAATGAGCTGCACAGCTAAAGAAAGGACTGTCAACGCAACAAAACTTCTTCCAGAGAGCAAGAAAGGAGTCCTTTGCAGCACTTGAAGCAAGTTACGTTGTCAGTGAGATGATCGCCAATCGAAATTCAATTTTTTTCAATCATTTTTTGTGGAATACTTGAAGTGGCCCCCTTGGGACAAGACTGGATGCTCAGCGGCCCTCAGGTAATTTGAGTTTGAGACCCCTGGTGTAAAGCCATCTGAGGCAAACTTTACTTATAATATTCTAATCAATGTAACAAGGATTACAAATGGTTAAAGTCAGAGATTTCTTTGCATTTTAACCCCAAACAGATTTGAGGATCACCCTCCATCCAAGACCTGTGGCCATCATGTCTTCAGTTTCTTGGCTGCATACTTCTAGCTGTAAGACTATTTTAGGCGAAAGAAGACAGCAATGGCTCCAACTCTTTTGTCTGGGAGGGAGATGGTGGACAAATCTCTGCTCAGTGTCTCTGTGTGGTTTTTGTGCTGCATGTGAACAAGTGGTTAAGATCCACATACAACTCCAGAAGGATACGGCGACAGATGGACATTAATTTTCAATGTTTTAATTAGTGTCTTCACTTTGTCAACGGTATCTTTGTGGCGACGACCAGCAGCCTGTGTGTGTGTGTGTGTGTGTGTGTGTGTGTGTGTGTGTGTGTGTGTGTTTTCAACCAGCCGCCCACTAAACAAGGTGTCTGTGGGAGTTAGACGGCAGAGTGTTCCTGGCATGCAGCTCTCTGCAGCTCTCCAGGGAGCATTATGGGATTGTTGGTCTCGCTGCCAACAGGACCAAAGAGAGCAGCAGTCATCCATCTGGCCTTGTCTACTCTATGGAGGACGCCCATAAAAGATGAGAAAGAAACTTTGCTGGCTGGGAGGCAGGAGGATGTTGCCAAGAAAACACAGGCTTTTCTTCCACAATAAACACTGCAATCAGAGGTGCAGATTTTTCTACCATATTGCAAATCATCACCAGAATAGACATTAAATCTCAAACTTGTACAGTGACTGCGTCAAAGCATCGCCCGTGTTCACTGCATGTTCACAAATGACCTTTGATTATTTCTATTGCAAATAATGCAGCTCATATAGCCTGCAGCCGTTGCTGATCAGCAGCAGTCGAGCTAACAGGAATAAATTCCACTGAGCCTCCATCAGTCATCCTGCTCTAATCATCTATTCAAAAACTATCCGGTGAAAGCTGCTCGGCAGGAAGTTAATTTGCATCCTTGTTACAGTCAAGGACATCCAGCAGCTGGCGGAGAGCTGAAGACACACTACTTTGTTTTCTATATACACCTCCACTATGGCAGCGGAGAACGACGGTGATAATCTGACTTTCATAACCAACTGTATACCTAACAGGGACATGTAGCAACCACTGAAAACTTCATGTTGAAATTTAAATGCTACTGAGGGGAATATTTTACTACCCAGATCCTTTGACAGACATCGTTGGCATATTAGGAGAGGAAAATAAGAATATTTCAGGATATAAACTCTAAATAAATTTGTCACTTCATTACCACAGAGGTTAATCCTTCTCTACTGGAAGAACCCTCATCCAGCGAGCTGGACTCAGTGGTTGAGGGATGTGATGCAACATCTCAAACTTGAGAAACTAAGATTCACACTAAATGGCTCTTCTGATAAATTTATGAGAATCTGGAATCCGTTTCTGGAATATATAAAAGCTAGACTCTAAACCCCCGCTTCATTTATAACTCCACATGAGGTAAGTCACATTCCTTTTTCTTTTGTAATGCTGGATGGCAGTTTGTATGTTGTTAAAAAAAAAACAACAATAAAAAAATATATTAAAAGGAAATAAAATAAAAACATTTGTCTGAATTTGAGTTCTGAATTCCCCATTTCAAGCTTTGCAATTTCAAAACCTTGTTTCGAAGATTCTTTAATGGGTCAAATTGCTTAAATTAGTAATTTCGAGTTAAAAAAAAAAATCAAGCTAAAAAAAAAGAAGTAGCTCTTCTTGAATTTGTAAAGTTCAGACTCTAAGGATCAGGATTAAAATATCCAAACTTAAACATTCAGGCTACCAAGGTCAAACAATCGAGCCTCTGCGGAATTGATAACTATAATGTCCAAACTGATCACGCTCTGTCAGTCATGTGACACTCGATATTTTGCCAGGATGGATGTGGATCTGCAGGACGCACCAATGCAAGCTTTAGCGAGCTCAGTGACCGCTCAGGGCCCTGGTCGGCCGCCAGGTTCGAACCTGAAACCCTCTTGCTGTGAGGCGACAGTGCCAACCACTGCACCGCTGTTAACATAATTAGCTCTATCTAAATGTCAATATATTTCAACACTATTTAGCTGTACATACTTTCCGGTATAATGTCATGATGGCCAGTTTGAGAATTTCTCAGCAGTTACGTAAAAGCCATTTGAAAACCTGCAGGGATGTCTAGTTGCAGTTGCAGCCGTGCAAGGAGCAATAATGTAAGAGTGTCCTTGTAATTCAGTCATCACAAAAAATAAAAAATCATCTTGGTTTGGAGTTAGAGTTACAAGAGGGGTCTCCTATAGGTTTAATCTTGGCTTGAGGACAAAGATTATCTTAGGGTGCTTTCAGACCTAGAGTTGTCTTGCTTTGGTCTGAATCAGGGACTAAATTTGTTAGTAACTGCCTAGAGTTGGTTCGTGTTCTCACGGCAGCATTTACAAGCGGACCAGATCAAATGCCTTGTGTGAGAAAGCTGCTCTTGATTGGTCGGAATTTCCATGTGGGAAAAATCCAGGAAGTAAACAAAACGTTGAAGAAGAGTACACTTGCAAGATAAATGTGACACTTTCTAATGTCACAATGGAGGGACAACTACGCAGGTTGATTTTAGCGCTGGTCATCGTGGACTATATTGCTGTCATTGTTCATTTTAGTCAAACCATACAGTTTGAAAACGAGGCGCGGCTCCAACTAGAAAACAATGTTTTGATGCATTGGATGTGCTGAATGTGCATATTAAGGCAGTACAGGAGGAGGTGCACATTAATAATCCTCCAGGACTGTAACATGCTCATGTTTAACCCAAACAATGTGTCATGTGACTGCAGTTGGTTCAGATCCAGGTCGGAACACGTTCTCACCACAAACGAACCGCGCCAGAGTTTGTTTGTAACCGGACCGAGACCACCTCTTCAAGAAGGTCTTGGTCCGGTTATTTTGGTGCGCACCTGAGTGTGATTGCTGTGTTCACACCTGCCTAAACGAACCGCACTTAGGGGGCAAACAAAATTGAGTTCGACTGAACCAAACCAAACAGGGCAGGTGTGAAAGCACCCTTAGTAAACAACTTTTTAGGTTACAGTTTTGCCAGCTAACCCAAAACGTGACGAGACGACCCAATGCAAGCTGACAAGAACATGCATCAGACACTGTGTGACGCAGGACGTAAGGGTCCGCCCCTGGGTGAAATACTGTATTTTTGGGACTGTCACTAAAAACCCTGGACACTTGAATTTGTGAAGTGGAAAAAATAAAACTTTTTTTTTTTTAATTGCAAATGCTTGAAATGTCTGGAAATTTCAGATGAGACAATTTACAACACAAAATAAGACAGATGGTTTTCGATGTTAAGAGAAACAAGGTTGTCCACTCAGTGGTTTTTGAGTTTCAACATGAAGTTTTCAGTAGTATTCAGCTGCTTAAACTGTGTTTGTCCGTGCCCTCTGTCCACAGAGAACAACACGAGTTGGTGTGCAATATATTTTTGTAAGTTTCTTACTGGAGCCCTATCTAACAGGACTGTCAGTGTGCTGGAGCTTGTGCAGCATCAAATGAAGTCATCCTGCCTGAGTGTTTGTGAGCAAGAGTCAAATCTTTTGATACTAATCTGAAGCGACAGAAATCAGACCACCTGACCTGAGGGACTGTTTCTGATTGGCTCAATCCAGAGAGGAAGGGGGATGAGTTGAGCACCCTTTCTCATCACTGCTGTAGGGCGGACTGCGCTGCACGTGGGAGCTGAGTGTGTGTGTTTGAATGTGTCCGTCTCTGTCTGTGTTTGTGTGTGATGATAGAGCAGGCGAGGACAAGGAGCCCTCCCAGACAAAACTGAGCCAAATTCTTCACAATAATCCTACTCCTCTTCATCAGCATCTTTCACTTCAAACACAGTGGCAGCGGGGGGAAAAGGATTTCCTCTCCGTTTTCCTTGCTGGAGACAGACAATACACTGATACACTGCACTTCTGCTTCAACAACCTTAAGGACAGTCTCACTCAGTCACATTGGCTCTGCTCAGTCACTCGCCTTTCCTCTCGCCCACGTGTACACGCACACACACACTCGCTCAGCCCTCGGGCCCCTCTGGGTGACATCATGCTGGATCAGGATTCCTCCACACTTTAATGCATTTCTATTCTTTTTGTCTGATGTCAGCACATCATGCTTCAGTGTCTGCTCATACATACAGTCCATGGCGTATGTATTCAGTGCAGCTCCGTACATACAGACATCAGTGTGTACATTTCATGCATGAATGCATAAAGTCTATGCTCCTATTGTTGTGGTGGGCATGTTCATTATGTGTGTGTGCAAAGGATGTTCAGTCTGTGCATTGCATTTGTCTGTTGGGATGAGTTTTGAGCAGGCAGGGGAGTTTCGGGATGCACATGGGGTGGGGTGGAGGGTGGAGGGAGTTTGGCTTTGGTCTGGAGGCTTTCTGATAGTCCTGGATGTCTCAGGCCCTGAGCCTGAGTGTGACATACCCTTCTCTGGGTAAACATCCTCACTAGTGGTGAACCTCACCCCCTTCCCGCCGAACACTGGCCCACAGACGGGGCAGAAGGAGGGAGTAGACAGAGAAAGGAGAAACACGTAGAAATATGAGGTTTGCAGAGGTTGAATTTAAGAATAACAGAGAAGAAAAACAGACAAACATTTATAAGCCTTGTCTCTAAAGATGGGGGAGATTATTTCAATCAAATCTGCTCTTTTTTAATTCTTCTGATCTGCTGTGCAATCCTGCAACATGCAAAGCTCACACAGATCTACTGCTGTAAAATGGACTTAGGTATGCTCCAAAAACCGCATGGCATTTTGCTAATTAAATTTTAAACGATCATCCACTCAAATAGCATCTCTACCAGCGGCGCTCAGGGACAGCGTGTCAGCATCAGTGCTTCCACAAAGATGATGGCTGCTATGTAGCCATCTGATGTTAGGATGGAGGCTGCACAACGGAATCAAAGAGCGAGAGAAAAGAGGGGGCGGGTATTTATTTTTTCATTGCAAATAGCTGTCAGATCATGTAAAGAATTGTCTCCGTGTTTCCCCGAGGCTGGCTACCAGGAGACTCAGCATTTCAGAGCAGAGGGAAAATATTGTGCGGCTGCAGCCTCGACTTCATGCTCTACAAAGCATGTGAGATATTTTCAGGATACAGAGCTGAGCATTTGGGAAACCCTAATATCAACAGAGGAGTGGGAGACACAGAGAAGAGTAGCTCCTCTGAGAGAGCAGAACACAAACAGAGATCTCAAACTGAGAATTACATAACATTAGATATTAACTTCACACTTGGAAAGTGAAGATACTGGAAATAAAGTGAATCAAGAGACAGAGAAGGAGAAGAGCGTCACAGAGAGTGAAGACCGTTGGGTTACCTTGGGCGTTCTGTGACTGGACAAAGGTCTTAATGAGTTTGTCTGTAGCCTGCGTGTAGAGGGACAGGGCGTAGTGGAGAGACTGGAGGTCAGGACTCTTCTCCAGGAAAGTCTTCTTCAGACCCACACCACCAGCATGGAAATATTGCTAACATACACAAAGACAGGCAGACAGAGTAGAAGACAGCTGTTAAGTTATACTATGCAGGATTTTTCTAACAGTATAGACTCATACAGAAGTAATCACTCTCAATCATCACTGATGACCCATGAGAAGTGTGTGGCGGTGTATTTTTCTGCAGAGACTCTGCCCTCTGCCTGTATTTTCTTATTCTTTTCTTATTGTCTGTGTTGAGCACATTTATGGGCGACAGAAATCCAATATTCCTCTTAATATACCCCCAGTTTCTGATGAGGTGGACATGATAACCCTTAATACACAGAACGTTATTCATCCCTACAACAGGAAATACTTTTTCCCTAACCTGATATGAAGTGTGTGCTGCACATGTGAGCATTTTTGATGATGGATTCTGTCCAGTCCTTTCGTCTTATCACATTTAACCATAGTTGTCTTGTTTTTTTACGGGCAGTGGCAGCTGGTATGTGATAAAATTAAAGTTTCAAGCCATGAGTCCTTCTATTCTGGCTCCCAGTAACACAACAAGACGACAACTTAAAACTCTTGTGTAGCCTACAGCCCTGTGGTGGAGAGTCGTGTTTTGCCTCCTGCTAATAAAATGTCATCATTGTGACGTCTGCCCTAAAAGTGTCTATAAAAAGGTATTCACCAAGTGCCAGACTGTAAGCAGCAGGCATCCAAGTGACACAGCACAGAAAAACTCAAACATAACAAGGTGAAATGCCAAACTGGAGTGAATTTGGGGTTATTTTAACTTTCTCTGGCCAATGTGTTAACAAACAGTAACCCACAATCCTGCATCTAATACCTTTAACTTACTTCCTGTTGCAAAATATTCCTGAAGAAGAGCAGGCACTTTCTTTGTTCTTACAAGAAAAAGCCAGATTTGTTTTGATACCGATAGCTGTATCAGAAGTGTCTGGATGCTGCCTAAAATGCTACATCAGGTACTGGCGAGTGCACAAGTCTATGTATTGATCCAATACTATGTAAATTATTAATAAACTTTAAGAGGTCGGTGATGTCATATACGAGATGAGAATACTCGATTTGCTATTTTTAGAATATCTCCAGGAAAACTGCGGTCTAGAAACTTACTGTCAATGGCCTCCTCTTTGTCTCTTTTTATTTAGCTTCTTGACATGGCAATGGGTTAGTAAGTGGATTTTTTAACACACTGACAATGGATCGATACTCGGAATTAGCTGATATGCAAGCTCAGGTATTGGAATCAGTATCGGCAAGGAAACAATGGTACTGGAACATCTCTAGAAAAAAGGGATTTAAAATGATTACTCAATAATCCAGAACTGCAATGACTGGTTGATAAATCGATTAGTTAATAATTCTCTTTGGCGATTGAAAGGAAATTATTCAAAGCTACTTTGATAATTGATTAATCCTTATTATTATAGCAAAAATATCAACTGCGTATAGTTCTAGGTACAAAGATGTGAGACTTAGCTGCTTTTCCTTGTCTTACGGGAGCGTATCTATGTTTCCAGGGTTCTATGTTTCCCGATCAACCAAGCGGGAAACATAAAACCCTTTTTGTGTAAGCGGGGAACATAGAAGCTTTTTTGTGTAAGCGGGGAACATAGAACCTTTTTTGCAGGGTTAAGTGGGGAACATAGAACCCGGGAAACATAGAACCCTGGAAACACAGGGATGACCCCTGTCTTACGGTATAGTAAATTTGATATTCTTGAGTTCCTGACTGTTGATCTGACAAAACAAGACATTTTTCGGTCTCAATTAAATTGGCATTTTTCACTGTACGCTCATGTTTTGTAGTCTGAATGATTAATCAATTAATAAAAAACCAACAGTTGTCAAATAACGGAATATAATTGTGAGTCTCAGCCCTTTATTAATCCAGCTTGTTACCTTGTAAAAAAGATGCTTTTTGATTTAAACATTAATTAAATGTGTTTTATTTTCCTTTTCCTAACCCATATCAAAGGTACAGAAAGATGTAATCCTGAATTTGTATCTTATTGGGTTTTCACTATAAAAAAAAAAATCACTGTTTATGTTCTTTCCTTACCTACTTTTTCGAAAAATGTGAACTTCCTAGGCCTATCTGGTAACTTTTTTTTCCCAAAGGGAAAATAATCTCCAAGTCTCTCACCTGGATGTCCTGTTTCCATGGTCATCATTGATTTTATGTGCATTTAATGAAACACCAGTATGGTCAATACAATGATTTATAGTTATTTTTAAAATGATGTTTAAAATGCTATTTCCAGCACATCCCATGTCTCTTCTTACATGCAGATATGGAAGAAACTTGATTCTTAATTTAGCTTTGTGGAGCTTAAAAACATAAATCAGCCACGTGTTAGGCAACACCTACAAAGCAAATTTAACTTGTAAAACCAGAGCAGATATTGTGATTTACCGTATTTCCACGAGCTGTACCTGTCCATTATCAAACATTTAAGGTGGCTCCTAACAGTGAAAGTCTGTGCATGTATGTAGCAGTGAGTTTGTACCTTGATGGTGTCCAGAGCCAGCTCTATCACAGCACACTGCTTAGGGGTGAGCGCTTTGGCCTCCTCACGAACCATGTGCTCCTTTAGACGACAAATACAGAACCAAAATTACCCGTCTGTTCATTCATATGCCTTGTCTCGTATTTTCTAGGCAATTAGTGTCTTGATCTGAAGCGCTGACACCAGGCCCAGAGCATAACGGTGTAAAAACATATTGTACCTTCAGCTTGGACAGCTGTCCCAGCTCCTTGGCAGCGTTAAATATGAGCTGAGTGCCCTGGAAGAGACAGAAAGACAGATAGAAGAAAGGTAGACAGGAGGAGAGAGGAGACCGCTGTTATTATCACCACAATGCGGGTCGGCAGTAAACGGCTTAGTGTCACACAGAGGACAGCGACGTTTCTGACACACACATTCATAAACAGTCACTCTAAGCCGCTTTACAGATGTCAAGGTACTTTTTCCCTTCAAGTGCTGTTATCACACTTATCTGTGTTTTACTCCAAAACATTACACTCCGCTGCACAAATCCACACACACACACACACACACACACACACACACACACACACACACACACACACACACACACACACACGCACACACACACACACACACACACACACACACTGAGACATTAGAGAGGGGAAAGTGGCTCAGCTCGTAGTGAGGGCAAGAAAGAAGACACACTCGTGCACTTAGGAACACACACGTGCAGGCACCCACACACTCACGCGTAGCAGCTATGCAGTTGCACTGCGGTGTATGCAGGTATTTACTGGATGTCCAGCCTAATGCAATACTCTGCTAAGAGAATATAACTGAATGCTGCTGACTACACCTTCAAATCTAATCCTTGGTTACAGCCTTAGGCATGAAATAAGCTTTTATTATCTACTGTGTGAGGCTAGAATGTATTGACGTTTATCTTGCAAACAACATCACAATAATGCAAGAAAATGAAACAAATCTGAATAATTAGAAAAATGAAAATAGTGTGCACTTTTGAAACTGTGATGTGTCCACTCGTTTAAACTGTTTCAGACACTTAAGAGTCACTCACGCCCTGTTTTTTTCTTCTGTGTTGCAGAAACAGTGAGTTGGTTTGAAATCCCAGTGAAATTAAGCGACGATTGAACTCCTTGACTTTTGGTTTGTGGTGCGTTTGAGCCGCAAATGTCTGCGTGTAGATAAGAGTGTGTATGACCTGTGGCGAGGCTGGGAGTGCAGGCAGCTACTGCTACAGCATTTCTCACAGCATATAAACAGCACTACAGAGGAATGTCGTGTAAAAACAAAAGTGAAAAATCAATATTTCCACTGCTTTGTTTGACTGGCGAGCTGAGGGAGAGAGACGGAGACATGGAGAGAAGACATAGAGAAGAGAGACAAGACACATTGATCTAAAGGGGTGTAGTCCTTACATCACTGTGAGAAGCACTCTTCAGCCTCCCCTGGAAAGAGAGCATTTGGTTAATACTTCACGCAGTGGCCAGTCCCTGCAGTCTGACTTCACTCTCATTGGCTATGCAATCAAAAGTTGCATATCTTGCTTTGCAAGAGGTTAAAAACAATTTGAGGATACTCGTCACTGCCGGAGATGTCACCTCCTTTCAGTTTGCTAATTAGCTTCTCCTCCACAGCAACAACATCAGATTTTGTACCACACCACAAAACAAAGAAAACAGGTTAACATACACACTGACAGGAGTAAATGGACGGACAAAATCTGCTCAGAAATATGCAGGTGGTTTGCTTTCACTGCATAGTGTTCAAATTGATGGCTGAGTTATTTCTATGTGGTCTGATATACAGTGACAGGAAACACAGGACATACTGTACAGTAAAAATCCAAATGTCATTGGGAAAACATAATCTTTCCTATCAATGAAAGAAAATATAACCCATTAATGTATGATAAAGAACTAGTTTGACATTTTGGGGAATACAAGCTAAATGAGAAGATATCTGTGCTGTAAAGGGACAGTTCTCCCCAGAATCAAAAATACATATTTAGTGCTATTTATTAATCTAGATTGTTTTGGTGTGAGCTGCCAAGTGTTGAAGATATCGGCTCTAGAGATGTCCGCCTTCTCTCCAGTATAATGGAACTAGATGGCACTCAGCTTTTGGTGCTCAAAGCACCACAAAATAGACCTCTAAAACTCAACAGCAATGTGTCTTACCAGAAATCTTGACTCTATTTCTAGTGATTATCCACAGACCTTGTTGTGGTCAGTTTCATGGAGGAACTATTTTCTTTCTACTGAATTACACCTGCCAACTGTGTCACCACGCAGAAGAAAGCATGTACTACTAGCTCACCTAGCTCCACTGAGCTAGCTAACGTTACAGTTCAGCCGAGGAGGACGCCATTAATGTTCACATCTCACGCTGTCACAAGCATGAGCCTCTCGTCCATGAGTAGATGCACGCTTCCTTTTGTGTGGTGAAACAGTTGGCAAGTGTAGCTTGGTAGATAGTAAATAGTTCCTACATGAAACTGCCCAAAACAAGATCTGGAGATTATCTTGGTCATGATTTCTGGAAGGAGAAATTGCTGTTGAATTTTTTTTTTGGCACTTTGAGCATCACAAGCCCAGTGACAGTGACTTATTCAAGAGAGAACAGACATCTTCACGGTCGATATGTCCAACACTCGGCAACTCACACTAAAACAATTCAGATCGATAAAAAGCACTACAAACAAGAGGTAAAATATTTACTTCTGATTTTGGAGTGGACTGTCCCTTTGAGTACAGAGCAAGAGTGGGAGATGATTAGCTTAGCTTAGCATACAGGCTGGAACCATAGTTGAAACCTCTGTCTTGGCTTCATCCGCTACATCTATCAGCAGCTCTACAGCTCACTAATGCGTTGTTTGTTTGATCTTTACATAAACAGAATGTTGCAATGACAGGCTGTGATTTTATGGCGACTCAGCCTGGCTGCTGATCACCAAGAAATAGTCATAGTGTGTAACTCAGAAAATCTATCAACCAGTCAATAAGTCAACTGTATGGATTAACAAACAAGATATATTAGGGATACTGTTAGGTGGATTTTTTAGCTGGAGTAAGCAAGGCTAGCTTTTTAGAGCTACTTTTTTGTCCTTAAGCTAAGATAAGCTAAGCTAATCAACTCCTGGTTCTCACTCCATATTTAACACACAGACATGAGAGTGGTATAAATCTTCTTATCCAAGCTTTTGACAAAAAGGCAAAAAAAATGCAATTTCTAAATGTCACAATTTTTCTGCCTGATATGTACTTTTAGTTTTGATACTTTAAATAACATTGTCTAATATATAATATATAAATATAATATTATTTTCACAGCGTGTTGTTGCATCTTTTACTTAAAGTGGAAACAGACAACTTCCCCCCAGCATTTCCAAGTGGTGTTATTGTTGGCACCGCTGTTGCAAAGTCAACCGGATCAATGCCTCGCAACTAGCGACAACACGGGACACACTGCATTTTGTTTGCCACAGTTACTGCGGTGGTTCCACTACATGGACTCTTCTATATTGTAGATAGTAACTGCAAATAACACTGATACTCTTTGGTAACGAGGGAAAGCTATCAGGGAAAACAGAAGTGCTATGCTCTTCCTGTTTTGTTTGCACAGCGGTTGATGCACTTCCTTTGTGTCATAAATCAAGCCTTCATTTTCCCGGTAGCTCGTACGCAGTGGCAGACAGAATTGCACAGTGAAAGCGAGGCTTATAGGGAACCAGTCTAATAATTGATGGTGTCATTATGCATTGTGCAATCAACATTTACTTCATGATGATAAGGTAATGCAAAAAACATGTCTATTTCCACTTTAAGTAAAGGAACCGAAAACTTCCGCCACCACTGGGGCCTTGTTACTCAACGTTTCACAATACACAAGTACTGCAGATGACATGGACAGAGAAACTCACATCACTTCCTGTGCAGAACTACACTATATTGTTTTCCTGAGCACTGTCATGTACACCATAGATCAGAGTAGACTATTCTAAAAGGTCTTAGATGCTTCCGTATGTCCTGTATGAGTCAGCTCCAACTCTGGTGAAAGTCATCACATACTGTAGACCTTAAACAGAATACTTCACCCCACATGGTCATTGTTACTCACCCAGTGTTACGCTGAATTCTGAAGAAAACTTTAGCCCTTTTTTACAGAGAGAATAGGCCACAGGGCTGCTACAAAGCCCCTTCTTTATGCCCTCTATGGCTTTTAAACAGAACCTAACGAGGGTGGCATCATGCCGCTCCAGTGTGTAATTATAGACAGCATGTGTGACATATAAAATAACAGCATCGGCCTCTAAATGGCAGCTGATGTTGTCCTCCGCTCAGAGGGTAAGGAGCTCCTGAATCTCATTGTTTTCCCTAATTGCAGGCATTTACAGCTGCTGTTCTTGTTCTTTGAATTAGCTGCTAGCTGCTAACAGCTGCTTTTTAAATTTCCTGCGATGGGCCACCATCACAATACATTTTACACAGACCTTATTTCAGGGCTGTTACTACCTCCAGTCCCCGCTCAGAGGCAAGACTACTCTGTCCCCACTTTCCATGATTGTAACTTAAATAGAGAACGGTGATTCCTGCCTTGAACGGGCAGTGTAAAAGTGGCTTTTGTTTATCTTGCATGCCTCTTTAGTGTTAGTTCAGACTCACAAACTACTGATTGAGGCAGGAATAGACCAGCAGCTCCAGTGTTTAGCGAGGTAAAATTGCTGGTTTTGTCAATGAAGTCTGGCTTCAAAGAGAGTGTAGGTAAGTTTCACTTCTAGTTCAGTTCCCCCTCAGAAACGGCTGTCTGTTTGGGAAGTACTGAGCATACAGCTTGATGAATAAGACTTGGATTGTACCGCACAAGTTGTGTGAGAGTTTGTAAACGGATGTTCTGATATCGTTTTGTTGTTGTTAAACGTTGTTCACTGGAGGCATGTGAGAAAAACAACCTTTTCTTCACTAGTTCAATGTAACAGTGTGAGTAACTGATATATAAATGGTCATATGGGGGGTGAAATATTCCTTTAGAAGAATTTTTTGCATAGTACATTGATAGCACCTTTTTTGACCAACATCAACTCAAACCAATAACGTCTTGTAAGAGAAGCCATTCTGTGCATTAGGACCAGTGACATGATACCAGCATTATAATCATCATAGAAACAACAGAACATGAAATCAAACCAGGACAGACCAACATGACAGGTCTGCAGGGACATACAGTACAGTGTTGTACAGTATACTGAGAGAGGACTGCAGTGTTGAAATAGATCAGATGCAAGCAACAAACCCACAGTGGGCGGTGGGGACACAGTTCAAACAGGTGGGAAAAAGGTGGGGACAGTGGGGGGTGGGGCAGAGAAAGAGGGAAAGGGTCTGGGGGTGGGGCAGGACACCAGATACCAAGCCACCAAGAAATCAGAGTCACCCCCACCAGAGTCCCGGTAAAAGGACACAATGCATGAGAAGAAACAAGGCAACACCAGGCGCAAGAGAGGAGTACCACTTCCTGTTTGAGGAGAGTGTTCAGGAAGAAGAGACAGCAGAAGAGAAGGGGGGGCATTGATTGGTGGAGATTGTCGAGGGGGGTGTGGGACCTATCAGAACCAGTCAGGAATGCACCATGCTCCTGTCTTCTCAGAAGAGAGACAGTTTTGGAGGAGAGAAGAGAAGAAGGAGAGGAGGAGAGGTAGAGACAGAATGGGACAGATCTGAGAGGCCGTGAGAAGGGAGAGGGTGAGATGTGGGGTAGAAAACAGGGGAAGATCGCAGCCACATATAGCAGAGGACCAACCACCGTGGACGGACAGACAGACACACACGCAGGAGTGCTGTACTTACAATCATCTGTGGAGGGAGAGCGGTGGGAGCGGGATGTAATAGTAATCACAACAACAACCAGAGAGAAGGGTCAGTCAAGCTGCAAAGAGCCCCACATCATTAAAAAACACAAGTTTGGGCCTCAGGGCTGGAGGGACGTGGACCAATTGATACCTGTCTGAAGCCTGGATTAAGTACAGATGGGGGCCAACGAGTACGTAACTTTGCTTCTTGGAATTTTTTAGAATGTAGCAAATAAGTGTTTTAGCTTTAACAGCAACTTCAAATGAAAAGTAGTTACTCTACAGATGATCATGTGGCATCTGCACATACTCAGAGTTCACTATCTTCTCTTGTTTTTGTTCCCCTCTCTTCTTTAAAACTGGATAAACTAGGGATGCAAATGGTAAACTGTGAACTGTTTATCCGCCGAGAATATTTTTAACCAGTTACACATGCCGGTCTATAGATTCATTTTTCAACCCTTCAGTTTACTGCACTACGCACCAACTGGGTCTGGTGGAAGCTTACGGTAACTAGCAGCAATTGAGCAGTGTTGCTAGCTAACTTTAGCTCCCACCAGACCTGGCTGATGCACAGTACCTACCCAACAGTACTGCCGTGGTAACATGGTGTCCACCCTACAGACTACCTCCTGGCTGCCCCAGGGAGGAAATGGGCCAATTTTGACAAACAAACCACTTTTAGCATAAGTTAGCGCTGTTAGCTGTGTCAGCATGGCTAGTTGTGCTAACAGTGCTAAAGGGGTTTTGCGGCTCAAATCTCAGCAGACTCATTAAGACTATCTGAGGTGGTCACCATGTTTCCACAGCAACGCTGTCCCGCCAGCAGTAAACCAGGCCCCAAGGAAGTGTGCAGGGCTTTGAAGCAAATTTTTGTAGTGGTCAAACAGTGGAATTAGAACTCCAGAGTCCGTCACGTGATGCCATGGGGCCCAAAAGACTTTTTCCATTGACTCACATTAGGAATGAGATATCTTTAAATCAGTGGATGCACTTTTGAGCATTATAAGCCCCGACTGGTATGACTATCAGAATGTAATCCATTTAGTCCGATAACAATTGGAAAGTCTAGAAGAGCTGCAAGGTTAAATCATTTTATCCCCACTCGAGTTAGCAAAGCGTTAAACCGGAAGTAGCTGGCTAAAGCGGCGGAAGTTTCAATGCCGATTACCAGGGTAATTTCATATTGCAGATATAGAGCTTTTTTGGCTTCATGTGCTGCTGAGCAATTTTCAAAGTTATGTACGGGGTCCTGCCTCCAACACTCTATCCAGGTCTTTTAATACATCCATGCCGTAATCGTAAACGAGTGGCGTCACTAGCTAGCTCATACCGACGTGGGTGGTGCGCAGTGTAGAGCATCCAAGGCTAGCTAACAAGTGGAGACCAGAGGGTGGGCAATGGGCGCTGTTTCCGCTTACTAACGCAGCTAATCGGCTGTCTTGTCAGCACAGCCACCAGAGAGTAAAAGACAAGACATTTACAATAAAAAACATTAAAATTTCATCACCTCTAAATGGACAGTGCTTTGAAATGCGCTGCTGAAGCTCATACTAAGTCAGCTAAAAGGAAATGACTTTTGTATTTCATTTTGCAGTAATAGGGTATCGAACTATTAAAAGCAAACTTAACTGAGACTGACATCAGATAAACTCAGTTGGACAGGGGCTTACTGCAGAGCTATGGCCGCTGAGGCTGAACCAGTTGTGTTGATAACTGGCGAGCACTGAACACCTTATTAACAGTGATATGAGGCTCTTTAGTTAATAACCAAACACAAATAAGAACACATATATCCAAAACAAAAAAGAACAAGAGGCTGCTTTCCAAAATGTATGATTCTTTTTGGAAGTGGGCCAGATCCTTTGGGCAAATATTTTCTGCCACTCTGTTGTGAGTTACTCATAAATCAGAAATCTCTCCAGATAATTGTTGGCTGACATACTGGAGAGCAGCCATGAGCTGGTGTTAGAATGATATGGTGCACTCCTTTTGTCTTTTCAGCTTTTTCTTTTTTTAAAAAGAGGGGTTTCATCTTGATTGTTTGGATGAATGAAGGCACTGGGGGCGATGCTAAATATAACGTGTGGATAGGATGCCATATAGATGTGATGCAAAAGTAGCTTTTGTTTATAAGAGGGCCATCTTGAATCACAACACACACAAAATGTCTGCCTTTGTATTCCTTTTACTCGTTTTCCACCTCCTCCTCCTTTTTCTTTTGATGCTGCCTTGGCAGCTGGAGGTGTGTGTAAGTTTGTGCATGTGTGGGTGTATGTGTGTTGCATGTTTTGTGCATCATTTTTCTGCAGTCTACCTTATTGCTGTGGTCGTCATCAGATCAAATGTTTGTATCTCTTTGTAGCAATAACCACGCATAATAATCTGTAAGCTTTCTGGAAAACAGATGCTAGTTGTTGTGTTCTTCGTGTGTTTGTACATGTGCATATTAATCCACACTAAAAATGTTAAATCATCTGTGCAGGAGGCACAGTCAGTAATGAGTGCCAACATGTGTAGCTTAGCATCAATATTGTGTGATTTGTATGATTGTATGCCTCTGTATGTGCATTTGTATACATCTACGCTCTCACCGTTTGGTCTGTGAGTGGCGGCAGAACAATGGTCTTCTCCATGGTGTTCATCACCAGCTTCCACAGCTCCTTCAACACACGTTTCAGCACAGTCTTTTCACAGATCTTAGCAAACAAAGTCAGGCTGTGAGGAGGGGGAGACAGAAGACAGGAAGCAGCGATGAATAATGAGCAACAGAAGGAGGTAAATGCTGTTTTCCTGGAGAAAAAGAAACTGAGCAAGAAATAAAAAAAATAGTGGTTGCTTGAAATCCCTGATGCCCAAATAGCGCTTGTCAGAAAAGCTCAGATTTTGGGGAATTTCACTTCTTTTACTCACATAGTCAGAGTCAGGCAAATTCATGGATGTCTTTTTTTTCTCTTATTTCTCAGTTTGTGAGCAGTGTGTGTAATAATACTAGCATGACAAAATCCATTACATGACCATGAAATCGAGCAGAAATTCCTCTCAAAAGTAGGAAAATTACATAAAAACATTAAACTTGTGTGCGTGGATTGTCTGTCTAAGCTGCAGCTTCACCTCACAGATATCTAATACACATTGACCGTAACTTGGATAACCAGAAATTCAACATAACTTCAAATTGCATCTAGAGATTCATCTGCTGTATGAGTTTGTCTAACCCCTGGTAAATTAACTAAATGCCCTCAAAGCCGCATAATCTCTTTAAGCCTCTTTCATATACAGTTCCTCGTAAATTACTGGGATAATCTTTCAGTCACCACTAGTGATTTTCACTATTCACACGTGCACTACATTGGGGAACATTGCCATTTTGTGTCTTTTAAGACATGCCATGGCAATGGCAGAACAGATAGGGCAATGGTCAGTCTATTAGTTGGTGGTAATACAAAACCAAGCAGCAACTCTGAAAGCAAATCAGCCTCCAAAGACCCCCCGAGGTAAAATGCCTAACTTTACAGCAGAAATAGACATGGTTACAGCCTTGCACGAAAAACAGTTTGGGTCTCTGGCAGTTTCCCTGAAATGTTACTAGGTCTTGAGGTAGGAAATTCCCCTGAATATCAATCCCTGCTCCCATTACCACATGACCAAATGCAGGAAATGTTCCTGAACATTTCAGAGATAGACTGAATGCGTAAAAGGGGCTTAGACCCCACTAAAGTGGCAGACTGCCTTACTTGCTGTCCAGGAACTCCATGATGGGCTGCAGGACATTGTCAGCATCCTGCGCCACACTGCTGGCATTTCCCACATTTGACGTTCCCTTCACTTGAGCCAAGATGTCTCCCATCTGCTTCACATTCTCCTCTATGTGAGGCTGGAAACTACAGAGGAAAAGAAGGAGAGGCTTTTGATGAAGTCTGCACTGTCGATCTGTTTAGTGTACATCACATTCATCTCAGACTTATGTGTGAATGACTTTGTGTTTGAGTGTGTTTCTACCTGACAGCAAAGACCCTGCTGAGATCATCCATGACATTGTTGAGCTTAACCTGCAGGTCCTTCAGGATGTCACTGGCCTCCACACACAGCTAAAGTACATGCATGAAAACATTTTGTATATTTTGTATTTATCCAACTGTATCTGTGATTTATTGCATTTTGTATGACTTTAAATACCAATAAAAAGACCCTGAGCAAAATTTAAAAAAAGACTTATCAAAAATAGACGACTGCACACTGAATAGACTTTGCTGTGAATTTATTGAGAGCGAACAACGCTTTTCACCTGTGGCTTCTCCAGGTTCACTCATCACAATTACCTGAACATTCACAGGTGTGACTAATATACATGACTCACGTGGCTTGATTGTCAGTCAGTTCACTTCATTTTTTTCTTTTTTCTTTTAGTGCTTTAACAGATTTGGCAATCTGTTAAAGCACTAAAAGAAAAAAGAAAAAAGTGTATTCAGTGTGTGGTCGTCTATTTTTGATATGTTACTTAAGACATTCCTGCGATCGACCAACACCTGATCCCCTATATCGGCTGTGCAGAAGGAGTTTTGTTTACCTTTAAAAAAAGACTGTTTGGGCAAGGCAACTGTGACCAAACACTAACATATGCACTCAAAGCTAAGCAGGTGAATGATGCTGGCTGGGAGTTGGAACTCAAGAGAGGACAAAAAGAAAAGAGAAATCACTCACATCTTTTCCACCCATGGCTTCAAACATCTTCTCCAGCTGAACTCTCAGCTGTTGGATGTTGTTGATCAGGATGCAGGGCTGAGGACAAAAAGACAAACAGATCAGCCTTCATGTTTCCACTGGATTCAAAGACATCGTTCTTACAACAACCACAAAGCTACAGGAGAGTTCTGTTTGCAGACATAATTAACACATTAACAGTGTGAAACCAAAACTCAAATGTTATTTGTATCAAGAATGGACCAAGCTGACTCCTCTGTGAAAATCCCCACAGGATCATCAAGTCTTTGACCACTCACCACTTTCTCCATGGTGACATAGTTGGCGAACAACCTGGAGATGATATCAGCGTAGGACAGAAGCACATTGCTGATGGTCTGAAGAGGGAAACAAGAAAGAGCGATAGGTCATCAATCATCAGGCTATACTAAAAAACATGGTAACTTTGTAAGGTATGATTTGACTTCAAATTTAACTACATCTACCTTTGCGAATCGCTTCATGTAGTGTCCTACGATCTGCGGATCCGGACACTCTAACTTCCTGATGATCTCAAAGCTCTGGTTGAGCTGAGAAAACACGTCCACCACCGAACAGGAGAACAGAGCATGTTCTGATGTGACCTGGAACTGTTGGGCAGATAAAGGTGTGTGAAAAGATTAAAAACTAGGAAGAAAATAATAGGGGGAAAGGAATAAGTGATAACGGATTAGTAGGAGTAGCAGGTGAGAAGCTGTGACTGGAGGGAGGCTAGCAAGATGTGACCTGTGGGAACATGAGACCATATAGACAGACCATTAGACACTATTTTAAACTGAACCTTGATGTCTTTGACCACATGTGCTGTGCCTCAGACCCCCCCTAGAGCCAACCAGCCGTACAGCCATCCAGTGACAGGCGGGAGCTCCTGTCCGTCTCCTTGTAATTGGCTGATGGCTGGCACCTGGTCCCTAATTGGCTAGAGGTGAGTGTGTAGGTGCTCCTCTGGGGAGTCTGGGTAATGAGGTGAGGGCGGCTTTCCTGCCGTCAAAACTCTGGAATAAGGCCATTAATTTACAATATCCTGCTGTCACAGAGTTGTCTCCCTCCGTAAGTACATGCACGTCTCAGCCACGCTTCTTTAAACTTCCAAAGAGTCGCTTTATACAATGAAGCACTTTGACTGAAACATCCTCTTAGCCCTAACGCACCCTCCGCTTTGAGTCCACGTCTGCGCTGCTGTGTCCATGCTGCTATTGTTGGCTTTGAAGAGTGCAGGAGAGGCACGGGGAAGTGTGGGAGGCAGAGCGTGGAGGGAGGATGAAACTTTGGCTGATAACTTTGAGTGTGACAGAGGAAGTACAAAGGATGGATTACAGTAATTCTGCCTGAACAACAACAGCGACTCAGCGCTTCCAGAGGAGTGAAGGGAAGATAAGAAGAAGAAGAGCTGGAAACTTTTACCCCATCTTTTTTGTCTCTCTCCAAAGCGCCGTGCAGAAAGTCCCGAGACACCTCCTCGTTTTCGTCCAGCCACTGAATGACAAATGGCTCAAACCACCTACGGAGAGCAGAAAATATATTTGCATCTACAAACAAGATGAAGATTTCTATTGCTTTACTTTTACTTTCTGTTTTCAGTAGAAGATGCTACTCACGCAGGATATTCAGGCACTCTGCTCTTGAAGAAGGGCAGGTCTTTGCAGTACTCGTTGTACAGCCACTTGACCTTGAAGTGCAGGTTCATGTAATCCGCACTCTTGCACAAGCGATTTTTTTCATGTTCTAAGAGAAAGAATAAAGTGGACAAATGCACGCTGAGTAAAAACAGCAAATCTCTCCTGGCGTTTAAGCTACCTGCAATTTCCACAGATCTATTGTGCACACAGAGGCAGTGACCCACAGTCGAGCAAACATCCTCACAGACCACAGCCCATCTCAAGATGATCAAGATTACAAATAGAGGACCAATCACACCAACTTTATTAAATAAATCAAATATTAGATTTGAATTTTGTATGAACTTTCAGGCTTTGTTTAATTTGGGAAAACGTCTTCAGAAGTTTTTTATTTATCAGAACCAAACTTTGTCTGTGAACATGGACGTTCGGGATCCATTTTGTAACCTTTTATTGAATTACAGGAGATGGAAAACAGCAGTCTGATATCTGTTGGCTATGTGCTTGGGCTTCAGACTAAACCATAACTCAGATCTGTGTACAATCAGCATGATACTTTGCGTTCTCGTTCAACAGATGACGAAGAGCAGTTCATCAGCTACTGTCAGTATGAAGCTTAAACGGTAACTGGAATTTTCAACCTGGACCCTATTTTCCGAGGTGTTTCTGTCTAGGTGACTAATGGGAACAACTATTTTTGAAACTGGTCCAGTCAGCAGCTGTGTAACAGACTGCATTTTAATCCTGTCAATTTAAACCCACTAAAAGTGCTTGTGGTTTGACAGCATTATGGGAAGGATTTCTACAGAGACAGATCTTTTTCTTAAAGAGTGTGATCCTTTTCAACCAGAAACAACTCCAAAATCACTATCGCCAACGCCACCAGACTTCATTTAAATAAACAGTAATTTTATCATCTTAAAACACACTTCATTCAGAGTCAACAGAAACAAAATAAAACTCATGAAAAAACATCTTGATTTATCTTTGCCTGTCACAACAATCACCAACTCTGGTTTGGTTGAAATAAGCCCTTAATTCACCCAGTTAGATGTGAAAATATGCTGACTCTGCACAGGCTTAAATTACTGTTTATTTAAATGGAGTCTGGTGGGTTTGGCAATAGCAACTTTGAAACAGTTAAAGTTACAATGTGTAATTTAAGTGGTTGTTTATTAGCAAATATCGACTATTGCGTTCATAAATATATATTTACTAAAGTGTAAAGCAGTTCACATACAAATGGAAGCTTTCTCATAGGCTCAGAATGATTTCTCTATATATACACAGGCAGGGCGCGGTCTGCTGGAGGCTGCCCTCTTGCGTCGCCATATTTGAATACAGTGGCCGAAAGGGATATACGCGCTTTGCCTTTCGCGTTTACCTAGAACTTGCCGTCACTGGAGACAGAGAAGGTGAAGATCAATCCGGGGCGCTTCTACGTGAACCTGCTTTGTACTTTTATCACAGATAACCTATATCTCACTGGTAAGCTGTAACATATCATAACATGGTTTAGATTCCTAAATAAATATTCACCTCGTTGCTAGATACTCCTGAAAAATTCGAAAAACTCTGCTGTCTGCGCAAGGCTTTTTGTCCTACGAGGCCACCGTCACTTACCCGACGGGAGGGGTGAGTGAGCGCGAGTGAGCGCTGCAATATAGAATTTGACCGCTGATGTCACTGTTACTCACCATTTTTACACATTGAGGCTTTAAACAAAAAGGATCTTACTCTCCAACAGCAAGGTCTATCTCTGCAGGGATCCTTTCCTTAATGTTATCAGATAACGTTATCACACAAAAACATTGGAAAACAGGGTCCACATTGAAAAATACTTAAGTTTCCCTTTGACAAATAAGGAGTGCCATCAGGGCAAACAAGCGGATCTCCTCATCCATTTGACAAATTGACACAAAATTTGACAGACATGCTTAATATTAAAAGTCTTCAAAACTTTTGGCTGTTGTGGCTCACCACATATTAGGATGTACATTCAAAGTGTTTGTTCAGTCACTGTAAAATCCTGTGGTCTGACAAAGTTTAATCGAAATTGATGAAAGTACAGTCCAATGGCAATTAATATATCCTATTTCTACCATGTTTACTACTAAAACAATGAAAACAACTCTATATATCATTACAGCTAACTCTCCTCATACTCTTCCCTGTGTCTGTGTGCATTTGGTCATTAGTGACAATAGTGCCTAAACCACAACTTCGCAGTTAGCGGCTACATTTATCTCATGAGTCTTCAGTGCTTTGACAAGGCTCGGTCAGTTCACCATTGACTTGCACTCACCCTCCATTGCATACTTCATATCCTGAGCAAACAGGTTCCACATCACTTCAGCGCTGATTTTACCCACGTTGAGCTCCTGGGGAAATCTTGATGGAGGAGAAAAGGAGAGAGGCTTACTGTAAATGCACTCAGAGAGAGAAGGTATATAAAACTAAAGTAGATAAGAGTGCAGGAGTATTTCTGGAGAAGAGATAGAGAAGGAAATGTGATCAAATTTGGGATAAAGAAGAGAATACATATAGGAGGAGTATGAGCACTCACTGGTTTAGGCAGGGAGTGTAGGAGTTCTTGTCCTCCTCAATAATGGAGACGATAAGTGTGATGAGTTTGGACCAGAAGTCCAGATTCTTGATGCTGGGTCCCTGCTCCTCTGGAGGCACAGCACCCTGTTTGGCCTGGAACAGCAGTGACACAACTAGAGTCACAATAAAGCTCTATACAGACCTTTTTGGGAGGAATTTAACCTGCGATTACTTTGTCCAGTGTTTGACAGAAAAATCTGCACCTCTGGAAACAACTGGCAACCTGCAAAGTGCAGACCATATCGGTTCTAGCCTGGTTCCAGACCACAGACCCCGCCCACTCAACTGAGTAGGCTTGTATCTCTGGTCTGGCATACTTCAATGAATTTGCGATTTATCTCGTCCAAACGATGGACGGACCAATGAACGCCGGGGGTCTAGCGATTAACCAATCAGCGCCACGCTGATGTCAAGCTGTACGCCGGTGGGTAACTGGTGAGGACAGCAACAATGGCGACCGCTACAGATCCTACAGACCACATTAACGATGCTATCGAGGTATTTCGCCACTACTCGCGTTAATGGAGGACCAAATTAAAGAAGCTGCTAAACTGGATTTAACGGCAATGCAGCTGGGCGTGCACGACGACGGAGACATTTTAAACGGGCAATGCTCGCTTGTTTTCGGCATCCCCGAGGCATGGATACTAATGACGTCAGATTCTGGGTGAGTCGTTGATCTCTACTGATTGGTTAGGGAAAAAATCAAATTCCCTCCCCCTTGTAAATCGCCTTCAATGGAAGCCATGTCAGACTGAAGGTTCTGGGAGCTTCAGTCTGACACTCAGGCTATATCGTTTCATCATCATCATGATATGCATTTTAGGCTATACTGCACACTTTACCGACATGTTGGACGCAGGGTCCCCACACATTCTTACCAATGAATTTTCCAAACTTTTCTATTACTTTTCCACAATATTTTACCCCATTCCCGTGACTTTATTTAAGTTGTTTAAAATGTAAAAGCCATATAGTGATACATTATTGAACACTCACTTCCCAGGCATTTGTGGATACAAACTGCTAGCGCTTGCTACCATGACTCACTCATTAGACATCCCCGCTACTAAGTAGCTGCATATGCCAATAGAGTGCTGCAGGAATGAGTCCTTAAACTTGGAAATGAGTCAGCATCTTTTCCATCCCAGTGTTCACCTATCTAAAAGTCAATGAGTTTTCCTGAATGGACTTTTGGTTAGATGCCTGAAATACGGTCTGTGGTTAACACAAGCTTAAGAGACTGTCAAGTTTTGTTATACGACATAAAACACGTCAGTAAATGTCCCACTCGTGAACTTTGAAGTCTTAAAAAAGGTGGTTGCTAAGAGGAGGCTAATTGATGGTCAAACACAGCTTTACAGCCTTTTGGTAGCGATGTTGAAGTCTTGCAACCTGGGTGTAGTTCATTTACAGCCTGACGTTAGCTTTTTACTTCTGAAGACTGCATTTACGCTTTCAAAATTATAAAGGAGTGTTCATCTGTGAAGATTAATAAAGATAACTGTTAACTTCTACATCACTGTATACCTTGAAACTGGTATATCGCTGCAGCCCTACTACTAACTTTATTCCTGCAAGTCATGTGAAAACCCAAGCCAGCTTTTCCAGGTTTCCCAGACAGCCAGATAGCTCCCCGATTTGCAATGAATCCAAGTGCTCATATACAGTATATGTGACTGGGGACTCGCTCTGTATATCAAGACCTAAGACCACCTGACCTAGATTTTAGTCAAAGTCTTGTTTTTGTTTTGTCAAGAGAACAAGGGGGACGGAACTCCTGCATGGGCCTACAAAAACATCGTCCCTGATGCACTCAATAGAATGAGAAAAACTCAGGGCCACGCCTCTTTTGGGGGGGATAGAAAACTCTGCAGATGTCAATTCACTTTGATGTGTGTTAGGATTAAACTTTTGACAAGTCTGTATGCATTTATTTCTTGTGAAAGAAATGTTTGTTTTATGGACATGTCTAATAACTGTTCCGCGACCTTGCATGAGCCATCCAAGTGGATCAACGACCTAACACACTGACTGGATATTGCTTACCCGAAACATAATACCTGGTGATTCAATCAAACATGTATTTGATTGAATCACATAGTATCATTAGGCTCAGTGTTGTCTGTCAATAACCAACCTGTTAATAGCCGACTGTTTGATCTATAGGCTGAGATTTAGTTGGAGACGACAGTCTGCTGATACTATACTGTATGACTGTACTACAGCAGCCTCCCACTCAAGCTAGATCCATCAGTAGTAACTGTCACCAGAATCATTAAGCCATTTACCACACTGACAGTGAAGATTTAGTATCTTATGTGGCTCAAATCTCAGTGTGAAAGCCTTGGTTCATCTGCCACACAACAGCCTCTCTGCATCTTCCTTTTTTGTGGCCTCTGTGATGATGCAATGCTGGTTGGTCTACATATATCACCTGATACGCTACAGATGTTTTGAGATTTTTATGAACATATCTTTAACAATATTTAAAACAATGTATACTCAAAACTTCTCCAAAACATTCTGGAGAGCAGTCTTTGTCATTTCATAACTTTCCAAGGAACCCTGTGGATAATATAACCAATGGGAGATTGAGATTTAACATACATTTAGTACTCTTAATGTGAATTTTACTACTGGTATTTTAGATTGTCTGACAGAGACAGACTTTTTGGAGGGAAACCTTGCCTGTGTTGTTAATTCAACAACTCATACATATTCAGCATTTGCTGCTCAAACAGCTTTAAACACTCAGAATGTCAACTGTCTGGACGACTTCTTTGAAATAGCTGCAGATGCGCTGGGAGAAAAAAAACTAAGCCGAACACTGCAGGGGCTGAAGAGTGAAGAATGATCTTGCAGAGATTTCAACAAAATATAGCAACGTCCCTTAGGATGAAATGTTTTATTCAAAGGGAAAAATGCTTATTTGAAATTCACGAGGGAGTCTGAATGGAGCTGGCGCTTTAATGAGGACTCAAAGCAAGTTCTAGAAATAACTGTTGAAATCCGATGCAGGAGTGATGGATGGGAGAGCCTGGCCTGCCCAGACTGAGAGGATAATGGGGACTCACCACACACAGACGCACGACACATGCGAGCACGCACTCAATGCAATTCCAGCACAGTGCAAAAACCCAGAAATAAAGCAAAGGAGATAACATTTTAATTACTCCTTGTAATAGTTATTTATGAAGAAAACGGCTGGCCAGTTTGTAAATGATTAGTAAATCAGGTCTTTCAGTGAGTTTGGAGTTTGGCAGTTATTTATGCTGCTTGTTCCTTCTGAGACAGTGAAACAAATTACAGCCAAAGAAAAAGAGAAGTACATCAATCAATGGACACCTACGACAAATAATTCATGTATGTTAATCCTTGATTTTATGATAACGAAGAGAGGGGTAGAAGAAGAGATGGAGAGTCTCAACTGTAATGCAAAAATGAAATGCAAAAACAAAAAGCTGATTTATTTTGGGCGGATGATGGTCAGAAGTTGGAGTGGTTATTTAAGACTGAGGTTTTTAAGACTGCTAATTTTATTTTCAAAGCCTGGAATAGAAGGCAATCCTTGCTCTTTAAGTGAGATATATCAATGGATTAGATTAGGCTTCACTGTCCTAATCATGAGGACTGTTGTGTTTACGTTCTACTATTGTACATCTGTATTATTGTACATTTGTTTTGTATCTTGGTTGTTTCCAACTTGTATGTTTGATCATTGTTTCTGTTTTTGAGATAAAGTGTCTTATAAGCCCATAAGGGCTGGGCTTCTTTAAAGCATGACACTTAAATAAAGAAATCAAATCAAATATAGGCTACCCTTATTTGTTTACTTGAGTCCCTTTTTTTTGCACTTTTATCTAAGTATGGATTTTAAGTACTCTACCTACTACTGATAAAGAGATAATAAATACGTTTTATATGCTAAAATAAAACTCAAATACCAGTACTATGACAACAATTAAATTCAATACTTACTCGACAATTTTATGTCAGTCTGAGGGAAATATGATAAAAAAGAGCAGCCTGCACAACCTCAAAATCTTAAGCAACACATAGAAGTGCATGGTTGTGGCAAGGATCCAAAAACAAACAGAACACCGGCACTCACAGATAAATTTACATACCTAATGTGGGCGAAATATGTTACCATTTCAACAACTTAAAAATCAGTTTGGCCTCTTGGACTCTCACTTCCTAACATATGCTCACTTATCTTCTATTTAAATAAGATGTGAAGAGGGAGAGGGTGGGTCGTGTCCAGAGTGGGTCAGATTCTAAAGAAGGCAACTCTGGCAAGAGGTGTGGTCTCAGATATCTATAATTTAATGTCCATACGGCCCATAATGTATATTTTTCTGTCCAGCTGGCTTGGGAGTATGACCTAAATACATCTCTGACTGCGTCCCAGTGGAACATAACTTGGAGGTCGGCTTTGAGATCTTCTAAATGTGTGAGATTTAGGATTATACAATATAAGATTCTGTGCAGAGCATATATATTACTCCTGTTAGATTATCCAAGATGGATGACAAACATCAAGATTTCTGCTGGCATAATTGTTGCAACTGAGCTACTTTAATTCACTTACTCTGCGACTGTCCAGCTGTTAAAACACTCTGGTTAGTAGTGATATCTCTTATGTCAGAGTTTTTCAATGTCAATTTCCCAGTGTGCCCCAAAGTATGCTTGCTGGGCCTGAGGTTGGACAATAATGTCGGAGTAACTGTCGAGCACCTGTAGACACTGGGTTGCTTATCTACACAATTTTATTGTTCCTTTAATGTTTTATTTTAATGAATTTCTCTTGTAAAGCACATTGAATTGCCTTGTGTATGAATGGTGCTATATAAATAAAATTGCCTTGCCTTGTCTTGCCTTACTAAGAGACTAATTCTTCTAATCTGGAAGGAGAGTAAAGCAGCCTGCTTCACAAGGGACTCTTGGCTGAAGGAATACCTGGAATTACTAAACATGGAACTGGCAGAAAAGAAAGACTTCAATAAGGGGCTGGAAGACCACTGGGACACTTTCCTTGCACTATTAAACAGTAGTCCCTAGTTTAAAAGGCGTGTATACAATGGAGGTATGAGATTCAGCAATGTATGTATGCTACGTGAATGTCACCCTTGCAATGAATGAATGAACTGCCCAGCAGTGGCCTCTCCTAAGTAGAGGGAGTACCCGCAACAACCAGAAACAACTACACTAGCAGGTGTCACAAGCTGAAATGTAAAAACTGGACGCCCAAGACTGGAAACATGTAGCAAAAGACTATAAATAAGGATCTTTGACCACGAACACCTAATAAGTTCATTGTTGAGTCCAAGTGGACGTTTATGCCAAATTTGAAGAAATTCCCTCAAGGCGTTCTTAAGATATTGTGTTCATGAGAATGAGATGGACGCAAGGTAACTGTGACCTTGACCTTTGACCACCAAAATCTAATCAGGTCATCGCTGAGTCCAAGAGGATCTTTGTGCCAAAATTGTTGAAAATCCCTTGAGGCATTCTTAAGATATCAGGTTCACGGGAAAGGGACGGACGAGGTCACAGTGACCTTGACTTTTGACCACCAACATCAAATCAGTTCATTGTTAAGTCCAAGTGAGCGTTTGTGCCAAATTTGAGGAAATTTTTCTAAGGTGTTTTTGAGATATCAAGTTGATGAAAATGAAATGAAAACATACATTTAAAAAAAATGTATGTTTTGCGTTTAGTTTCTTCTTTTATATCAAGGACAATGTAGCTTGGCAAAAAGAAAAACATTTTTTTGTCTCTTATTTTCTTACACTTGGAAATATTATAATTACATGACTGTTGGCAACGGACAATTATGGTCATGCCAAAAAACCAACCTGAAATTTGAACATTTCGAGAGGGAGAAAGAGAGAGACAGACATTCAGTCACACCTACACAGATATTCAGTAAATTGCTGCTTCTTACCGGGTCTGTCTGATACTCGCGGCTGTACAGCTCATGACAGTTATTAAAGATGTACTCGTAGGTGGAGTTGAGACAGGCTTTGACACAGTCCTTCACTACCTGGCTGGCTCTGGGAGGAGACTGAAGCTCTTGGACCTGAGCACAAAAGAGAAACTGTTAAAGTGGGCAAGTGCACTGAAATTAGTTCGTCAAATTATGGCATGTGAGAACTGTCTTTGTGTTCATCTTTATCAAGAAGAGAAATCAATTTAGAGTAAAGAGGAAGTTGTGGATGAAGTCCATTACATCCTGTTGGTGTAACACACTGAGCAAGATGACAGTCTGATGGGTAGATGGAGCGTATAAAATACAGAAGAAAAGGAAGGGCTGGTACCTTCATTCTGAAGAAGGTGATACTGGTGAGGAGGTCTACTGTGGACTTGAGGTCCTGCAGCCTCTCGGGACTGCTGGCAGGGAAATTGTTCTGCACAAAAAAAAAATTACAGTGAGGCACAACACATGACATCACATCCATCTTTGTCCACTGTGTGTTTTGTGCGGCACGATTCAGCATAGGCAACACTTATTACTGCGTGGGTGTGCAGTGTTTCCTGAATGTGTCTGTGCATGTTTCAGAGGAGCTGTCAGTCTAATTAACACGTCCTGCTTTGTTTTTCTCACAAAGAGAAAGTTGGCAGAGAAAAGGAAGGGAGAAGTACAGTACAGAAAAAGAGGGGAGGTGATGGTTCGCTGTTGATGTTCTATCATGCAGTTTGACTATGTCGCCACTGTTAGTGGTTTATATGTGAGTGCAGACAGTACGATGGACGGCAAACTTACGCGGTACATGGACAGGTCAATGCGCAGGGAGTTGTGGAGCTGGTCCAGAAGCTTGACAAATCGCTCTTTCTGTGGGAATCACAACACAGATTTCAACATTACCAAACACATAGCAGACACACCACACTGCTTAAATATAAAAGCAGTGTATAAAACATAGATGTTTACACACATCTTCAACCTGGCAGCACAGATGATCTATACAATCACCACAGTTTTAAGGTGGACACCCAAAAGTAGTGTCACCAATTCAGTATCTGACCCAATGTCTCCCCTTTTGTTCCTGAGTTATAAGATATAAGTTATATAGATAATGGCCAGAAAACAGTATGATGTCACACTGAAGTTGACCTTTGACCTTCTGGATATCAAATGTCATCGCTTCATCTTAATTTGTGTGGAAATTTGTCATAATTAGTATGAATTCTTGAGTTATGGTGAAAACATGTTTTGTGAGGTAACAGTGACCTTGACCTTTGACCACCAAAATCTAATCAGTTCATTGTTGAGTCCAAGTGGATGTTTGTGCCAAATTGAAGACATTTCCTAAAGGCCTTCTTGAGATTGAGATTGTTGAGTCTTCTTGAGTCTTGAGATTGTTGTTTTTAACCTCTGTGAGGCACTTTGTGTTACTGTTGTATGAAAAGTGCCATATAAATAAAATTGATTTGATTTTGATTTGATTTGATATTGCGTTCATGAAAATGAGACAGACGGGAGGTCAAAGTGACCTGGACCTTTGACCACCAAAATCTAATCAGTTCATTGTTAATTCCAAGTGGACGTTTGTGCCAAAGTTGAAGGAATTCCCTCAAGACCTTGAGATAACACATTAATGAGAAGAGACAGACGACCTGGACCTTTGACCAACAACATCTAATCAGTTCACCGTTGAGTCCAAGTGGACATTTGTGCCAAATTTAATGAAATTCTCTCAAGACCTTGAGATATCTCTTTAACGAGAAAGGGACAGATGAGGTCGCAATGACCTGGACCTTAGACAGCCAAAATCTTATTAGTTCACCATTAAGTCCAAGTAGATGTTTGTGCCAAATTTGAAGAAATTCCCTGAAGAACTTAAGGTATCACATTAATGACAATAATATGTATGCAAGGTCACAGTGACCTTGACCTTTGACCAACAACATCTAATCAGTTCTTTGTTAAATCCAAGTGGACTTTTGTGCCAAATTTGAGGAAATTCCCTCAAGTTGTTGTTGCCTTTTGTTTGCGAAGCACAGACACACGCTACTTTTTTAAGAAAATTATGATATTATAGTTTTTGTAAAAGCCTTATTGTTGGATTTAATTAATGTAACAGCATTTATTGATTTGCTAAGTGCTTCTGCAGCGACTCACTCCAAAGTTAGAGGCAGCGAAGCGGTCAGAGGCAGATACGTTGTTTGTTGCCTGGGTGGTGTGAGCGTAGTAGGCATTGATGTTAGCCAGTAGGGTACTCATTACTGCAGGCACACCTGGGCACATGTACTTGGATGATAGGCAGGCAAAGTGACTGTGAAAGAGGGAGAGATGTGTAAGTACATACTTTACAGAGAGCTTGATAAATAAAAACACAGAGTCAGGCTTTCAGACGGTGACGTACGTCATGGCCTGGTAGATGGACTCCACTCCGTAACGCATGGCAAACTCATCTACAATCTCCTGGGGCGTCTCCTCAAAGTAGACCTTCCATGCGTCATCTCCTTTGGCATCGGGGATCTTCACCACACCGTTGTTCTGGATATCTGTCACATAGTGGAAAAGGTTCTACACAGAGGAAAATAGGAAAGAGTTAGAATGAGATTTAAAGGTATAAAAAAAACCAATGCTTTGTCAGCATTTGCACATCTCTCAGTTGTAATCAAGTTTCCATATGTCATTCATTGTACAAAAACACAGCAGATCACAACCTATGATCCGTTTGTCTTTAAATGGCCGTGCTACATAAATATCCATTAAACAACATTACGAGGCCAACGCGTGGTGCTGTCTTGACTACTCAACCATGACGCGTTTTGCTGCTGTAAAAAGTTGGCTACGTGGTTTATGGCCACTTACGTGCAGCAATAACAGTGGTCATTTGTCTGTTAAGGTTCAGCTAATATGCTCTGTTGAGTAATGGGCCGAGTAATGACTCCATACAAGGCTGTGATTGGGCTGCAATCAATCAGCAGAGTCTTCCGCACAGAGCCAGGCTAGAAATGTGTCTGATGTCTTTGCTGTTGGAAGTGGTCTTTACGTTGTGAGAGCAAAGCAAACTTCATGGAGTATTAACTTAAGATTCATTAGGACTAGATCTGAACATCAGTCAACTTTATTAACCTGTTTGGCATGGATCATTAGGATGACTCTGCACAGAGATACTCATACAAAGACAGTGGTAGAAAAAATACTATAAAACCCAAAGTAACAACAGTAATGAATTGATAAAAAAGGGTCTCGTTATTTATTTTTATTTAAATGTCCAATCTGCCACCAATGTGCAGTGTCTGTAGAAAGTGTTTTTTAATGAATTAAAAATGTTCCCTAAGATGTAGCAGCACCTTGAAGGTATTAAGTCTCAGATATGCACTTATAAAACACAAGTACCTCAGAACAGTATAAGTATGACTCTTGAATAGATGTATTTTATTACTTTCTGTCTCTTCAAACAAACAACACACTGAGCTTACCTCATGCAAACAGGTGTACTGGACGTGATAGGGGGCGACCGTCTCCTCTCCTTTGATCTCCACATTAATGTGCATCCGAATAGCCCCGGACACAGCTGACTTGTCTGTACGCTTGTCTGTGAAGAGCACAAGATACACAGCAGCACAGTTACAGAACTGAAAACATCTAAATCAGAAAGGTTAGTTCAGTCATGTAACTGTGAAGTGACGTGAGCTGATAGCTGTGATGCCAATACAGTATATATCTGTATAAGTTCAATAGTGTGATTCAACTGACCCAGATTGTACCAGACGTCCATCTCTCCGCTCAGAGTGCGGACCTCGATGATAGTTTGACCGAGGAAGTCGTCCGACTCGCGCTTGAACTTCTGCTTCACACGGGACTTAATGTCGTCGTCCTCATCCCACACTCGCACCTTGATGCGGTCCGAGGAGTTGTGGCATTCACTGAAACACACACAAAGTCAGCAACAGCTAAATATAGCAGTTACATTGAGAGGTGGCCAAGAAGACCAGATGAATTACTATCATGACTCATTAAAAATCAAAAGAGTGGGAAAGAAACACCTTCAATAAATCTAAATACATTTCATTCAAACAACAGAAAGCAGATAGAAATGTTTAAATGCATCAGTGTGACAACTATGTGCCGATTCAAACTTCAAACATTCAACATTAACAGTCTAAATGGGTCCTTATGTATTAACTGTTTGAATATTTTGCAGTGTATGTGAATGACATCAGCTGACAGGAAGTAAACATAGACACATGCTGTTGCCTAACAATGCATTTCTAGTGATACAGTCTACAGACTGAATCACTGTGATGTCATGTTAATGTAAGGCAGGTTTCTCTCTCATGTCTCACCTATAACCTTACTAGTTACTGAATCACCCATCAAAGGGCTGTGGGTGAAGTAAGAGCACGGGGGCAGCTTCTCTGTGTAACTTGATCCACTTTAATGTCCAAAAAAGAATGTAGGACAACTGAACGTCGACAATAGTAGCATCTCACATTTTATATATATATCTCTCCGCCAAACTAACTCTCATTATCTGCATGTAAGGTGCGCGATATTAAATACTTCCAAATTTAATGTAAAGAGCAAAAATAAAATCAAACATTATATGAATGTAGTTCATTATGTAGATGCAAAATAATGAACAGAGAAAAACAATCTACTGGACACGTCCTCATGAAAATAAATCTCATCTTACACTATCAACAATCATTTCCAAGTCGAGAACTGGTGATGGATTTCTATTGCAGAGATATGTGAAAGGGTTAGCTGTAACTATAATGTTTAAAAATATATAGTTAAACAGGGGGTTGGACCTTTCTGACATTTCTGCTTTGCTTATTTTATGTACTGTGATGCTCTGCTAGCATCTTTGATAAACCAAATATACCTGCATGCAAGTGAAGCAATGTAGGCCAACTGCAGTTTTATTTTTCTGAATTGTCCACCAATTAAAATCAATATCACTGTAAGCTATATTTGGAATATTTTCTCTACTGTACCTTACACACTAACCAATTAAGGCTGCGGTTAACCAGCAGTTCCTGTGTTCTGCAAAGTAAAATTACTGTTTTTCTCAATGGAGTCTGGTGGCATGGAGATAACGGCTTTAGTTTCCCATTGGAAAAGGCTTGATGGCATTGTAAAGCAATGAAAATATTCTAAGTATAGCGTACCCTTAAACTAATTAAAATGACTTAAAATAGATTTCTTTTAGGTGGCTAAAAACTAATCAGTTAAGGAAGTGTTTGCTCAGCGCCACTTCATGTTATGTACGTGACATGGGGGTTTTCCACCTGGAAATTTTAACTAACATTGTGATTTGGTCTATAGGTTGAGGGTTTGGGTGATTAAAATTCATCAGTTAACTAAAATGATCAGAATCAATTATTCCTTTACGTGCTTTATGAAGCCAAAATGCCAAACTGCTGGTTAAAGCTTCTTAGATGTGTCAGTTTGCTCATTTTCTCTGTTTTCTATCATTGTATCTTAAAAACCTTTGGTTGGGGATGTCACTTTGGGCTTTAAAGAAATGGTGATAAGTATTTATACTAATATATGACTTTAAATTGGCTAAAAAAAAAAAAGATAACTGGAAAAATATATTTTTAATTTTTAATAATTACATTTTTTTAATTTATCATTTATTTATTATTTAAAACATTATCGTGAAAATAATCATTATTTGCAGCCCTAACTCTGACAAATGTCACATATGTGTCCAGGAGGTCTTCACTCACAAGTTAAACGTCTCCTCCCAGACAGGGTTGAGGTTGCCGTAGATGGTCTTGGTCCTCTTTTTGGTTTTTCCCACCTGGACGGTGACATAAGGATCACTGGAGCCGGTTTTATCCTTGGCTTGTAGACCCTGGGCACACAACACTAGGAGGAAGAAGAAAAAAAGTCAAGCTGGTTAGTGTGTGTGTGTGTTTGATGCAAACAGATGCCTGTTAAATCATCTGACCCTCTGCTCTACTGCCCCACAAACGCCACCTGTGCTCTCTTCATACAAACGCCAGCTTGTCTCTTTTTATAGACACAAACACCTGACACATGCCGTCCCCCCCGACTTTGATGTTGACAGTGTCAGCCAGGTCCGTTCAAAGCTACTGTACTGCATTAATATGAGTCCAATCTCACCTGTGATGCTGATCTTGGCCGACCACTTAGAGGTGCCATCGAGCACGCTCTGTTTGATCTGCTTCATGTGGGTGACGTGGGTGGCCTTGACGATGGCGAACACCTCCTGGATGAGTTCGAAGATCTCGGGTTTGTTTCTCTCGCGGATCTTCATGCGGTCTTTGAGAACCATGATGATGTTCTGGGTTCGGTCCTCGGCGCCGTGTTTGGAGCTCTTCTCTGCTGCTCCTGAAAATAACAACGTGAAAGAAAAGGATTAGATGAAAAACAAATAGAGGTGGTATCATATGAAAGCTGTTTCATAGTTGCCATACAGCCATGAGTGATAAGAATAACGGAGCAGAAAATTGCATGGAGGACACTTCTACGAGTCATAGGAACATTTAAAACAAAGAGCAGAGAAGAAGACTGTAGGTTATGAAAAACGTTGCAATATTTCATGAATGAGAGGCGGACACATTTGCAGAGCTGTAAAACGCTGAGTAAAAGAGGGATGGAAAAGAGAGGCGGATGACAACAAAAGACAAATGGCTTTTAATATCCTCTCAAGAAAACAAGGAAAATAAGACAGTAGGAGGACGCTGTGCTTGGCATTGACAAATAGCGATAAGAGGAAATAGATGGACCAGATAGTTTACTATTATTAATAATAAAAAAAGCACTGACACAATGATACATCGAAAACATAAAGTCAGCAACTGGTTGTTCAGCTACTGTAAATCAATTGTGAATTGTATGCTATATTCTAGCATCCTTTCTCAGGGACCATTGCATTAATACGTGGCATCGAAGCTTTAGCTCTGATGTGTCCCATCTTGGGCCAAGCAGTATTTTCACAGTTACACTTTAATTAATAATTACATGTTGGGAAATTCACTTATTCGTTTTCTTGCCAAGAGTTAGATGAGATGATTTATAGCACTCTTACAACTGTACTGTAAACATGAAGCTAGCCTTTGGATAGAGCTAACTGTTCTCCCTTGTTTCCAGTTTTAATGCTAAGCTAAGCTAACTGTCTCCTGGCTGCAGCATTACATTTAAAGGGACAGTTCACCCCAAACTCAAAAAACACTTTTTTTTCTCTTACCTGTAGTTCTATTTTATCTAGATTGTTTTGGTGTGAGTTGCAGAATGTTGGCGATATTGGCCGTAGAGATGTCTGCCTTCTCTCCAATATAATGGAACTAGATAGCTCTCAGCTTGTGGTACTCAAAGCGCCAAAACAAATGTTTAAAACTCAACAGCAATGTCTCTTTCCAGAAATCACAACCCAGCTACTTAAGGTAATCTAAAGTAACTTGTTGTGAACATGTAGGAACTATTTTCTCTCTGCTTAACTACACCCGCCAACCGTATCATTATCCAGACAGAAGTGTGCATCTACTCATGGACAAGAGGCTTGTGCTCCTGACAGTGTAGCATGTAAACATTAATGGCTACCTCCTAACATAAGCTAGCTCAGTAGTGGTGGTGAGCTAACAGCAGATGCATGCCTCCACTGAGCTAGCTTATGTTACAGCTCAGCAAAGGAGGAAACCATTAATGTTTACATGTCACGCTGTCGTGAGCAGAAGCCTCTTGTCCATGAGTAGATCCACGCTTCCTCCTGTGTGGTGATACGATTGGCAGGTGTAGCTCAGCAGAAAGGAAATAGTTCCTGCATGAAACTGCTCACAGCAAGGTCAGTGGATTATCTTGAGTAACCGGGTCATGATTTCTGAAGAGAGACATTGCTGTTGAGGTGTTGTTTCTGGGCACACCACAAGCAGAGTGCCATCTAGTCTAATTATATTATAGGAGAACATTTACGGCTGATATCTCCAACACTCTTGCACCAGTACAATCTAGACTAATAAATAGCACAACAGGTAAGAGGAAAATATGTTTTCTGGATTCTGGGGTGAACTGTCCCTTTAACGTAGAGACATGTGATGGTCATGTCTTTAATCCAACTTCTTGTCAGTGCTTTAGGGGCTACAATAAGGGTGATGTTGTTTGTCATTTCACTTACTTTGCAGACAATCAGCATTGAGTAGATCTTGGCACTTCTCGTGGCATTTGACTCCACACTCGGTACAGCGCATGCCCTGGCGAGCAATACCCCACAGTAGTCCCTCACACTCGTAGCAGTAAGTGGGCGTGGTGGCTGTCCACACCTCGAAATTGTGTGGGGTGGTGCAGGAGATGGGATAAATAAGGGCCTGGAGGGTCTTCTTGTAGACGTGACTCTTCTACAAGGGTACAGAAGAGACCTTCAGGGTCAGCAGAGTGCTCTAAAGTGACTTTTGGCGTGATGTGAAATAATTTGAATTAATTCTGTTAAATGAGCACTGACCAGTTCTTCATTATGCAGCGTGCTGGATGTCAGGGCCGAGGTGATGCCTGCCTTCCTGGAGTTCTGAACCAAGGACTGTGTGACAGGAGAGAGGAGGGGTCTGCTTCTCTTCCACCTCAATATCTTATTTCTTTATCAAGACAAATCTCTGTGCAGTCTGTGAGCCTATGTGTGTTATTACTGTCTGTCTGGCAATGCTCCCCTGAATAGTTTGAGCAAAGTAGAGGCGACAACTGCAGAATTTAAAGTGCTTCTTTTCATAAGAGCGATCAATTTGCTGTTGAGATGAGGAAACTGGTATACCTTCACTACCTAAGTGTTTTTGCAAGCAAATGGTGTTGGTGATACTTACCATAGCCTGTGGCAATGCGGGGAAGGTGGGAGGAACAAGGGAGAGATTTAATATTAGAAAAAGGCAAGAAAGAGGCGAGTATTTCCACAGAGAATTAAAAGTGTTGAGATAGGCTGCATTCATTGTGCACACACTGTAGTTACTGTCATTAGACAAGAATGTTCATCCACAACAAAACAATGGGGGGGAGAATCAAACAAGGTGAATCTATGTGGAAACTCTGACAGCGAGAAAATCACAGCTGCAACCAGGCTTCAGTATTTGATAGGTGAATGAAGGAGGCTGCCATCACTGCTCATTAAGCCGGACCCCACCCTGTCCGATCAATTACCTGACACACTGACAAGTTCTGAGTGTGTGTGCGTGAAAGCAAGAGACAGAGAGAGGAAGAGAAACATTGATGCACCTGCCTGTGACTGTCTGTCAGTGTGTAGTCACTGTTTCTTTGTGACAGCAAGATTTATTAATGAAGACAGTCATCTGAGCTAATTACCTTGGATTTGGTGTGTGAAGGAAAATGGCAGTTCATATAAAGAGCTGTTCTGTTCCAGGCTGACTTCTATTCAACTAGTCTCCACTACAGAACGACTCCTTGCATTAAAGCAATAGTACAGCATTTCGACAAATTCTGTCCACTTGTTCTTTTTCTTGTTGAGAGTTACAGAGCACTGAAACCCCTCTAAATTGTCTGTTAAATATTAAGCTATGGCCTGCTGCCTGTGAGCTTAGCACAAAGACTGGAAACATGGAGGAGCAGCTAGCCTGGCTCTGTTTGAAGGTAAAGAAACTCTGCCTACCAGCACCACTATAGCTCACTATTTAGTACACTAATGTTCAATTTAATTTGTTAAAGCAGGGGCAGAGCTGGGGGTGGCCTCTGAGGCTCCGGCTCTGAATGTTTTCTCAAAAGTGCTGAAATATATATGCTATTCTCTAAGGAAATCTAACACAATTGAGTAAATGCTCAACGTTTGGCCTTGTATTCAACTCAGAGTTTTGAAGACCACATTTACTTGGCATTGCTGAGTTTCCTTGATTTGCTAATAGAGCAGCCAAAATTATTATCACATGGATTTGTCAGCTGAACTGTACTCCAGCATAGTATATTAAATCAGGTTTCAAGATTAGTAACGTTGATTCTGCCAAATTCCTACTCTACCTCTATTATGTGACATAATAATAGTAACATCAGACAGCCAGGAGTAAGAGTAAGAATTAGTCATGTTCGACATTTGTTGTTCAGTGGGTTTGGAATGATGAAGACAGGACTCTACAGGATGATTTTTTTTTCTTGGTAACTATCACATTTTTCCCAATCATGTACAGATTTTTAGACATTGTATTATCTTAAATGGCAAAAAAAGGTTTGGGCTGAGCCTTGAATGTTTACAACGTCTGGCTACGCCCCTGAACTGAAGTGCAAAAATGGAAGCTGTATCCTTTGTTTCCACACTTGCAGCTCCTCAATCGTCTCCTTTTCTAATTCTCAGTGAGAAATAGGGATGTCCCAATCAAGTTTCTTTTGCCTCCAATCCCGACCAAGTCATTTCATATTGAATATCTGCTGATACAGAGTCCCTACTGACACTTCTATTTTCCTAGATAGTACAGCTGCACAGTGCATACTATAAGTACATCAAAGTTATTAAAGATTATCCAATGTAGACCTATATGCTCGACAGTTGAAGAGCTGCAGTGCATTATGAAAAAAACTTCCCTCCATCCAAGCTGTTACTTTTTTATTTTATTTTATTTTATTTTATTTTAACCAAATAAAGTATAAAATAACAAAACTTTTTGGCCTTGTTGCTGTCTTGATAGCCTCGCCACCAGACAATCAGAGATCTCCGCCTTCTGATAGTCTGGGGACACTCCTTTCCAAAGTGTGTTTAACACACCGGAGAAAACGGTCGGCAACAAAGCAACGGCTCTTGCATTTTTGAAAAGGACACGCCCTCCCGGAAACGTGCGCTCCCCCCCTTTTCTCGCCCACAAGGAAACAAACACACAGAGAGCTTCGTTTTATCAAACGTGTGCTCAGTCTACAAGATTGTGGAAATGAAGGACTTACAGCGACTTTGTTTAAAACTTTTAATGCAGTCGGACTATGTTTACGAGCACAAGAGTTCAGTGAGCCACCGAAGGACCGCCCTGCAGATTTACTATTGGTTCTGCAACGTAGGGAGTTTTTTTTAACTCTGAAATTGTATCCGCCCATCTAAACACAAAATCAGGGAGAAAGACATCAGTCTTTAGTTAAGCAAAGCGTCTAAAGACTGACTTGTGAGTCTACTGTCTTGAGAGAATGTTTCTATCCCTTTAGGAGCTGGCTTTGACGCAGCCTTTGCCGCCTGAATCAGTTGTGTTTCGTTTCATGTTTATTTTCATCATTTGGACTTCTTTTGCATGGATTAATTAAGAAATTACTCGTATGGGGCTTTTGTTGCTCAAGTGGCGTGGTGAGTGTGGTTGTCATCGGCTCTACACCGCCGTCTGTCTCTCCTGTCTCTCCACCAGACTCCTGCACAGGTCCAGTTTTCAAGATCCGCCCCGACCCGACCCGGCGACGTACAAACCCGCACCCGAACCGCAAACCCGCGCATCAAGCCAATTAGTACCGTAACCCGGTCCGACCCGTTGAAACACGACCCGCGGCCTGACCCGTAACCCGGATTTAAAGTAATCATTTTGGGTCATATTGGCTGAATATTGAACAGCATATCGCCACAGTTAAGGTGCCAGTAAGTAAACAACAACCTGAATGAAGCAGCTCTCACAATAAAAACCTGACTTCAGCTCCATCATCAACCCTCTGTGTTCTTCTCCCATACGAGTGTAAAAAGCACTCGTTTGTTACGTTTAATGCTTTTAAACTTTTAATCTATGTAAAGGAACTTTAGCTACATGTGTAATAATAGACTTACTTTCTGTCCAGAGCGATGTTCAGCAGTTACGAGCCGTCACGTGTTTTTAGAATCCATCGAGGAGAGAAGTAATCCATCAGGGAAACACTTCAGAAACATTATAAAGTGATAGTTGTACGTTTTATCCACTTATTTCTCAAATACCTAAATAATTATTTAGTGTTTTGGAAGCGGCGCTTGTTAGACGGTGGCAGCCATGTTGACTCTCTCATCCAATCACAAATTGTGTTATTAGATGGTGAAACGCTGAACCAATGACCGTTGCGAAATAGCGGAGGCGATCCTCAGGGAGTAAACAATGACCAAGATAGTTATCTGTAGTTTACCGAACTAATGACTGATGTGTTTATCTAAAACCCGCGATCCGACCCGCATGTTATTTTTTCCACCCAGATCCGAACCCGGGAAAAAATGTTTTTTTAAAAACCACCCGCAAATCAGCTGTTTTTTCGGGTACCCGACCCAGTGCAGGACTCTGCCAAATCAGCTGTTTTTTCGGGTACCCGACCCAGTGCAGGACTCTGCTCTCCACCAAGCAAGAGTTTCTTACACTGAGCTAAAATGAGTGCTCATAACTTCAGTAAATAACGTAAGTTAACAGTCTCATTCTGCATTTTGCTGTCTTTTATGGAGTGCAGTGTTTCCCTGTGGGAGGGGCCCCTGCTCATGAGAGTTGATGATGGCTGCACTTGTGTTGCTGTGCATGAAAGCTCCGTGAGTAAAAAAACACCAGGTTACGTAAAACAAAGGCCCGAACTGGACTCTATATAGCTCAATATAGCAGAACCCCATCAGTTGGTTGGCCCCGATACTGGTCTTTGAGATCGGCTTGGGACATCCCTAAAATGTCAATCTGTTCCTCCCTTTTTTGTCTTTCTGAAAACCTGAAACATGATACCTTTTGTGTCTATCCATATTCTGAGCTCATATATATTTTAGTAAAGGTAATACAGCCATAGTGCTTTCTAGGTTGTGTAATAGTAAAAGACACACTGGGGACGTGACTTGTATGAATGAGTTACAGCTTTCCCTCCATGGATTAAATCTCTCACTGTCTTATCTCTAAGGAGGCACTGGTAGGGAGGCACGGGGATGATGGCAGCATGGGGTTATGAAAGGTCTATTACATGACAACAACGAGCAAACAGCGGTGCCAGTCAAAGGAAACCTCTGGATTCGCCAGTGGTCTATTTGCCCTGCAGCACTTTCTGGGGTCTGTTAGCATAGTGGACATAGTGCAGTGGACAAAAGGACAGTGAGGAAGAGAAGTAAAGGTAAAGAAAGAAAATAGGTAAAGAGAATAAGATGAGAAACTGCAGCAGAGAGTCAGACAGGAAGCAAGAGTAGGTTTAGTGGATGAGAGCTCTCACTGCTGAGTGGAGTGATAGATGGACTGGGGAGATGTGAGACTCTTAGTCAGGGGAATATAAAGAGATTAGTGCAGAAACTCACCAGATCTCGGACGAGAGGCATAGCTTTCCTCTTCCTGAGGTCTGGCATGCTGTCAATGCTATACAGAGCGCCACCCATCCTGGACACAAAACATGCACAGATGTGCAGGATTCAACACCAGCTATTTTTTCAGCTACAGTTGTTAACTAGGACCTGGACATGACGAATCAATTAGGCGAGAAATGCATTCAGACATTAAAGCCATGGGCTTGGCTTTGGGTTGGTAAATTATAGATTTTCAATGACTGTAGTAGTAACAGCGTCATGGCTACTTACCCTGCTGACAAAAGCAGAGAGGCGATGCCAACACTTTCTCCTCGGGCCTGAGGAAAAAGAGAGATATGATGAGGAAGACAGGCAAGCAGGTGCCATTAGAGCTGTGGCTGGAAAAATGAGAAGCATAGCACACTACAGTACTGAATTTACTGCTTTTATATACTGAGAACAACAAAATCGAGAGACACTTTATGGTGTTTCTTGGCAAAAAGCACTATTTCAGTTGCTGAGATTCACGAGCAGCTGTAGCCACAATGACGGTAATTGTACCGAGAACTCACAAATGAATAATACAACAGTGGTACAAGTGGGAGATAGAAAGAAAAAGGGAGAGATGAGGAGAGCGGTAAAGCTGAGTTGTGTCTTTTCTGAGTGAGTGTGGTGATTACTGACATCAGCAGTGGCTTCTCTGTGTTTGAGAATCATAGTAAAAGTGGATTACAGCCAGATGGCCATCCGTGTAATCACTCTTCTAATTCTATCTGCTCTATTATTGAAAGACATGTTCTTTGTCTGCCTGCCTGTTCAAAGAATGACACACGGCACTGATACTCACGTCACACTGACGAACAGAAATACTCGTGATTGGCTATGGAAAAAAAACAAACTCAGCAGCTTCCTATGTGCTGCTTAGCTCCCCATAAATATCTATGAGCTACACAGGATGTATAAAATATAAATTAAGACTGATTAATTAACACACTACTGGCCACACCCACCTGAGCGTCTGCTCCAGCCATGGGTACTCACAATGGACTACATGCAAATCGCTACAAGGATGGCAAACAACTGAAAAGAAAATAATGAAATGGCAAAACAGTACAAGGGGTAAACAGAAACTATCAATTCAACACAAGACAATAAAATCCACAGCAGTAACCAAAAACTGGGAGAAAACACAGTAACAGTAGGACATGCAGGGACTGATGCAACAAGTCAGTGAGCTCAAACAGTAGACGTATAAATTAAACCAGAGCAACAACAACAACAACAGAGGACATGTTACCCACTTTTATGAGCGCAGGCTTAATTTAACGGACAATTCACCTGTCGCACACAAAGGTACACTAAGAAACACACACGGGCTGTACCTCTTGCAGCTGTAGTCGTACTCGGCTGAAAAGTCTAAGCCAGTTGGCTTTGGCTCTGGCAGGACCAGGTTCCATGATTTCCCTCTTTGGGAAACTAAAAGAACAATTGAAGAGGGAAAATTGTTATCTATAGATGTGCTAGTGCGTGCTCTATTAGCTAATGTAGTGAATGTACAGTAATTATGGAAATAGATATTGTTGGCTAAAGGTGGCCCGGATTCCACCAAGCAGTACGGTTCAGTTCAGTACGCTTTTTTTTTTCCCATTTCCACTGTGAAAAGTTGTGCATGGTACCAATGGAACCGCTCCGTACCGTCCCCATGTTTGGTCCCCCCTCTGTTGGGGTACCTAGCACACAGATCTGGTACTAAAAGGTGGAGCTGTGAACTCTGCTCAGGGCTGAGTTGTGGCTGGTTTTGAAGCTCATGTAACCACTGTTCATACTGTGGAGAGTTTTATTAGTAAACTGTTACTATAAAATGAAAGGATGTTTTGCTGCCTCTCACAGCAGCTGGAGTCTGAGTTAAAGAATAACATAATTCACTGGGCCGACTGCCGGCGACTTTTAAGGTGGAACGTTAACTTGTAACATTACTCAACGTATGAGTTGACGACGTGAATCAATCAACACACCTTAAATATTCCATATGACAACTTTGACCATTACTTAAGTTTTAATATGACATACACTTTTAGTAATGAGTGGATCTTATGTTCTTATCTTACGTGAACTGCATATATTCTAATCCTCACTCTGAGAAAAAACCAAAAAGTGTCACGGAGCGTTGTTCCGGTGGGCTCCATCAACACTAAACCCCTGAGCTTGCCTGAGAAGGACTAAATGCACAAACCCGCGATTTTTACATATCCCATGGAAAGAGACTCTCACTGCAGCCTGTTTTATTTTGTTCTGAAAACGTTGGCGTGCAGCCTCGTTCTGTGGACGATAATGAGGTGCAGACTTCCCTCTGTGTCATTGATAATGAGGAAATACAGTGAGTGCTGGACGGAGCAGTGAGTGACAAAAACCCCGCCCACATTTAAGTGTACTGTTTGCAGTAGCATGTCTGAAGGGTTACTTTTGGTTCCAAAGGTACCATACCTTAAGTGTTGGTGGAAACGGGGCTTAACATCTATCTGTGGACGTGCTATAGTGTTTGTATATGTAAAATACAACATAATGCATTGTTATCAGCTGGTATTGCAACCAGTGGCTAACTTGGCTTAAAGTGGTATTGTTAACAAGATCTTGGTTTTCTGACTTGTTGCATTCGAATGCTATCAACTCAGGTGTGACATCATTCCCAGCTCCGAACTTTGACTTCCAAGGTACATGGAAAGCAGCAGAAATGTTTTTTTCCCATCCCTACCCCTTCCTCCAGTGTCTGTTTCCTACGTTCTTCTTTTGGATAATTGTCTGTGTGCTCCCCATTGGTTGTTGAAGTATGTATACCAGGGTTTCCACCCATTTTTACCAATGAATTTTCCAAACCTTTCCACAGTTTTTCAACCCATCTCCATGACTGTATTTAAGTACTTTAAATAGGTAGGCCTATATAGCAGTACAGTCATACATGATTAAACATGCACCTCCCAGGCATTTGCGGATTATAATTTATATAAGTTTGTATCCACTTATTCCTTGAATGAAGGTTGATTCCTCTGCCGTCATGCTCCCTCAGCCCTCCCCTGCACAAGTGGATCAATGAGCCAACACAGTGGCCGGATATTACAAATACCTGGTGATTCAATCAAATCTGTAAATTTGATTGAATCACCAGACAAAAAGGGGCAGAGCCTTGGCAATGACGTGATGCTGGTCTGATTTATGTGTGCCAAGTGATGCAAGGGTTTCCAGGGTTACGCAGTGCAGCACTAGATTGGAAATTAGTAATACAAGGAAGATATGTCGCATAAAGTTTGGGAATTTTTTTGGAACATATTTAAAACAATGGCCAAAAAAGTGTATTTTCAAGGCCTGGAAAACAGTCTTTAAAATTTAATAACTTTTCCAGGAATTTTATGACCCTGGGAATCCTGGTATACTGTATCTACTGTATGTGCTTATTGTTGAGTAAACTGCCAGACAAACATCTTTGTACCAAAATGCTCAGTGTCGACAGTGTGTGTGACAGCTTATTTTATTTTCCCTGTATGAAGCTGACAGTGTGTGAACAGTGTTCACCTTGGAACAGGTGGCTCCTCTGTTTTCTCTGCAGGAGCTGGGGGGACACTCTCTGCCGCCGGAGGCTGCTCAAGAGGTTTAGGTTCTTCCAGTGGCACTTTGGACTCGGGTTCAGGCTCCAGGGGCTTGGAATCTGGAGCTGGAACCTGTGATGTGGTCGTAGGGGTGGATGTGGTGGTGGTTGACAGAGCTGGCTGGGTGGGTGTAAATGGAGGCTTGGTGGATTCTGCACTGAAAGGGAGCAATGTGTCATCCTGTGTGACTGGAGGTAGACCAGGAGCTGTGCTGGGGGGTTGGACCTGATCTTGGGCTGGCCGCTGCTGATGCAGCGACGGCTGCTTCTCCAGTGGTGGCCTGGTGGAGGCAAGACTATCAGAGGGTGGCATCAGGGTGGGGGCAGTGCTTGTAGGTGTGGGGGTGTAGGGTGGCTCCTGGTCTTCACTGAGTGTGCCGTCAAGTGGATACATATCTTCATCTTCCTCGAAAGGCATGTCCTCCTCATCTTCGTAGTTGTACTCTCCATCCTCCCCGTACATGTCGCCCTCCTCTTCGGCGTACAGCGCCCCCTCTTCCCCTCCATCTTTGAGGTAGCCTCCCTCATCACTGTAGACGCCTTGGGGGTCCTCACCATCCCATCCTGGGGAATCCTCTTTGCCGTAGCTGACGGAGGAGTGGCAGGAGTGGTAGGAGTCGTTTTCATCGTAGAACTCTGAACCTCGCAAGCTCTCGCCGTCCTCAGCAACAAACTCCTCACTGAGCTGAGAGCTGCCTCGACTCAACTCGCCTGACGAGGCGTAACGACTGTCTGTGGGACTGGAGGGACGGGGAGACACAGACACCTGTTACATAAACACACTCATGTAGGTTTAAAGGTAAACTAGGGGAGCTCCCACACTTGCACAACAAGGAGTTTGGCTGTCACAGTGACACTTAAGGAACTTGTGTTGGGTAGGGGCCAGGGAGGAAGACAGCTAACCAATAGGAACAGATGACTTTAAAACAACCAATAAGAAAACTCAGAGCAGGGGGGGGCTGGGCTAGTGATGCATCTATGTAACTGCAAGGGGAATCATTTCTTTTAGTAACGGGCACGGTGATTATGAATAGTAGCTCACACACAAGTTAATACAGAAACACACACCATACAAAAGCAAACGATTAGCAAAAACATAGGAGCACATTTGTCATAAATCTAAAAATATAAACAGACATATTCAGTGAGCCTGGAAAGGTTGAGCGGTAATTTATTAGCGTTGGCAGAACAAAAACAGTCTCTTTCTGCAGATAAATAAGTGAATAATATGTATTCACGATGATGAATGAGGCTATTAGACACTGAGACAGACCATGAGTCAGAGAGAGATTTGAGACACATGCAAAAACACTTTCTCACACACACACACACACACACACCCATGTATGCATACGCTCACACACTTTATCGTTTCGTCTCTATTGATTACAGTCATGTGGGTTCAATAATGCATGATGCAGGAGCGGAGGGAACCAAAGGGAATACACAAGTATGGATGAATGGACACATAAACACTCAATCACGACACCCCTGTTCTTTTCTTTTCATCACCTATCTCACAATCTCTCATCCAGCACAAAGAGCGACACAGACAGGGACAAATTGCATAATCTTTGGGTCTGAATATACGTCGGCCTTATTTCTTAGCAAAGAATAAATATAAAACATGATGAAATGAAGATGAAAATGAACGTAATCTGTTTCGGCCTCTCTGTTAGGGCCTGATTATGGGGCCTCCTGCTGTCTTACAAGTGGAAATTTAATGTGTATAATTAACAAGTGCGGGACAGCCAGAATAAGACAGGACTCTTTTTAAAGTCACATACAGGATGAGGCTGTAATAACAGGCTGCCGCGCACAGACACACAGATTCACACAGGCTCTTACACAAACTCCAACCAACAATTAACCTCTCTGTCTCAGAACAACACACACACACACGCACACACGCACATCTTGTCAATCACTCACCCACACACATAAACACAAAACTGCGCAGAACTTATAAGAGTTCAACAATGGCAAAGATGAGTATGATACATCATTTGTGATTCTGAGTTGTGATTCTTCACCAGGAACACAGTCAATATAGATGCAGGACCAGAAACTTTCTATAGAAAGTATAGAATATACATATACAGAGATAGGATAAGAGCACATGCATGCAAGCACAGCGAGCGAGGAGGACGGGACAAGTCCACCACTGACGTCACAGCGAGACGGAGTCACAGGCCGGAGCAGGAGAAGGAAGAGGAGGAGGAGTTGGAGAGGAGGTACAGAGACCCACCTATCGGACAGTGAATGCCTACTGTCTAGAGAATACTGACGGCTGGTGCGCCGGCTCGATCCTGAGCCTGAGTCGATATCGCTGCGCCCGTTGGTGGCCGAGTCTAAACTATCATAGCGTCTGGTAAGAGGAGTAGGGAGGAAGGTGGGGAGGAGGGGAGAGGTGGGAGAGGAGCATCAGTAGAGCTCAGCGCAAATCTTTCAAAGAAAGCTCTAACCAAACTGAGTCTCTGCACTGGCCGCTTACAGGATAGCTTCACACTTTCTTAACACAATAGTCTGATGTTCATATGAACACTGAGGCAGGATGTGATTGCTGTAATCATTCCCTCTGTTCATACTGGCCATTAAAAGATCACTTTCTGTTGTGCTCACAATGTAAATGACGGTAGAAAAAAATCCAGTTCTCCAAAGTTCATCTAAAGTTAATATGAAGCTTCAGCAGTTTGAGTTAGGCGATTCAACTGGGTGTCTTCTGTCTATTTATTGTCTTTTTAGTACAAAATTTCCTCTTTGTGTTACCATCCCTCCCCTGCAGCTCAACAAGAAAACACTGAGACACAAAGAGGAAATTTTAACTCCCTCTTTAACTTTGGAATATACCCACTTGATTTTGTCCCTCAACACTTAAACAGGAGGAGCAAAGGAAAGGATCTCTTAAAGAAGCATTGGCAGAAGCAAGGCTGTATATGCAGTAGAGAGGCACAAATATTTTTTAAATTGGTGCTGCATGACCACAGAAACAACAGAGAAATGGGTTTATTGTGGCGTCTACAGTGACGCGGGCGCTACAGTGAACTGTCATGGGGAAGAGGGAGCTGAACTGGAAGTCGAAGCTTTCAATTTACTGGTCCATCTACGTCCCAACCCTCACCTATGGTCATGAGCTCTGGGTAGTGACTGAAACACTGAGATCGCGGATACAAGCAGCCAAAATGAGTTTCCTCTGTGGGGTAGATGGGCTCAGCTTTAGAGATAGGGTAAGGAGCTCGGACATCCGGAGGGAGCTTGGAGTAGATCCACTGCTCCTTCGCGTAAGGGGTCAGTTGAGGTGGTTCCGGCTTCTGATCAGGATGCCTCCTGGGTGCCTCCTGTTAGAGGTGTTCTGGGCACATCCCACCAATAGGAGGCCCCGGGGCAGACCCAGAGCAGACTGGAGGGATTACATATCTCATCTGGCCTTGAAATGCCTTGGGGTCCCCCAGGAGGAGCTGGAAAGTGTTACTGGGGAGAGGAGAGGGGGATCTGGGGTGCTTTGCTTGGCCTGCTGCCCCCGCGACCCGGTCCCGGATAAGTGGATAAAAATGGATAGATGGATGGATGGATGGATGAATGGGTGTGGCATTCGCTTTTGCTCAAGAGGTAGAAAACCTACAACTACCAGAATGCACTGTGCCACACTGGACCAATAAATGCTCCCACTGGTGGGTGACTTAGCGTGAGTTTTGACATAGGAAATAATATGGAGGCCGGCTGGTGGTAACAACACTGCTTAGTTTCACCATGTGATCTCAGTAATTTCAGCCCTCGTAATTACAATACAGGAAACAGTATGGCATCCATTTCCTGTTCACAAATTCTCGTATTACAGCCAAACAGTGCACTACAATATATTTCTGGAGCCATTTTAGGCATGAAATGGGCAATGCAGTAACATAATCTTGGTTTATATTTAATTGGCACTGCCAGTTTTGCAGTTTGATCTGAGTTTCAGACAGAGAAGGGCGGATCTCTCTCTCGATCCGCTTCTATACATTTTGTGTCCGTGGTGGCGGGCATACAAAAATGCAAAAGTATAATCTGTAGTTGAGCAACAGTCCTGGAGCCAGCAAAAATCTGCCAGAGTAGAAGTTTAAGCTGTAACATGAGTAGGTTTACCACAGTTTATTTGCACATAGTACCCACTTTGTTATGACACAGAGCTGGTTAAAAATTGGCTAAGTACCCCATAAATGGCCAGCATGGCTAGGAGGAATGATTACAGCAAGCCAGACCTGCTTCGATGCTCATATAAACATCTGACTCTTGTTTAAAGACAGACTTGGAAAAACTGTGAACTTATCCTTTAATTTTCTGCACAAAGACCTCTCACTGAGTTTGAACACTTGAAGATCTGTGTCACCCATCTAAATCTAACCAAATGAAAATGTCAAACTTTCTGTTGCAGCTTTTCTGAGCAATGCGTGACATTCAATCATCTGCCGCCTTTGAAACAAATGTTGAGAAAGTCATTTATTTTCTCCACAACATGTTAGCGCAGAAGAGATCACATGGGGTTTCTGATGCTCACACGCTCAACATGCACACAGAGATGCAGGCACGCACGCACGCGTTCACACATGCACACAGAAAAGATAACCACAAAGGCCCACTTCATACATGACCTGTATACAAGAACTGTGTGCCCCAGCGTGCTTGTATACACTGAGGCCAGGGTTATTCTCTAGAGGAGGAGAGCACAGTGGGACAACATGTTACCATGTACAGTACAGTGAAACAAAACAAGGCTGCAGGGGCTGAGCTGTCTCAAGGCTAAATGCTAGACTTCAAATAGGAACATTTGTTAAAGATGGGGGCGTGTGATATTACAACTTCAACATTAAACACTTTTGTTCTTTTGGTGTTTCTCTCTTCCTGTCTCAAAACAAAGCCTCTCTCCCTGTTGCTGACACATTCTGACATCCCACCATGAAAAGGAAACCACTCAGTGTCAGCTGTAGCTACGTAGTGGCTGTAGGGCGCTCGTTACCTCATGGCTCTGTGGTCGTAGTCCAGGTCGTGGATGTCGTCACCGTAGGAGTGTCTGTATTGCTGGTGCCTCATGGGATACTGGTGCATGGAAGCGTTTGGCTGGGAGGTGGTGTAGTAGGGAGGCGGGATGCTGTTACTGGTCTCGCTGCGGTAGTCACTGTCCCTGTCGTCCACGGCGCTGTCTGGATCCTCGTCTGTTGACGCAAACAAAGTTTTGAGAAACAAAAATGATGCACAATGATGTCAAAAATTATGCTAATAGTGTTTATTGTGTTTTCCATAATAATGGATGTTGTAATGTTGTATTTCTACTCGAATTAATTTTTACTTTCCTTAATAGATACCTGATACTTTCTAAAAGATAAAGTATTATCTATTTACTATTTTATTTTTGACTGATGTTTAATTCTAGCACCTTTTTAGGAGAATATTAAAGAATTATTAAACTGCCAATTTTCAACCAGGTCTGTTCCTGGCAGCACCGAGAGCTCCGCACTCGTGCTGTGAGCAGAAATCTGCTGGATGAAACGAAATTTTGCATCATCCAGCGAATTTCGGCTGGTGAATGGGCAGGAAGCTCCAGGAGCTGGCAGCAGGGGGGCACCTTAACATCGTTCATCTGCACACTCATTCAGTCTCATTAAAATCATTTTGATTAGAGATTCCAACTGAACTGTTAACATGCCGGAAAGCATTTAATTAGAATCCAACGTTTTTAACTTGAGTTAAGTGCTACTGGCCACTGTGAAGTGTCAAATCTGCCGGAAATATAACAGAAGTAGTAGGTTTTTTTCAACCTTATTGAGAAAATAAATTCAATTCATTAAATACATAAATTATAAAGGGAGAAGAAGTGGTTCCACCTATTAATACAACTTAGTAGTAAGTAATGTTAGTGTAACTAAGGTTATTTTCTGTAGCTACAAACTACAGATGTCCTCTAAACACCTCACACGCAGACTAAACGTTACAATATACTGATGTTCCCAAAACATCTCGTATGCAGGCTACTGCTACCGGTAGCGACAGATGATTGCTACGTCCAGCAACTCCACACTGCACCCTGTAGCAACAATGCTGCATAAGCTTACTGTTTCAAAATCAAAGAGAGCTCGCATAAGATCGTAGCTCTAGCAGGGCGTTTTTTTGAGCAATTCTTTGTCAAAATTATCAAAGGGAGGCACGTAGCTGTTGCAGCATGTCTGTGCTGCGCGCACTCCAGGTACGTCACCTTCCCCCAGGTAGGGCAAACGGATTATCAAAGGTTTACCCCTTCTATCTCAACCCAATTGAAAATGCCCTCTGATTGAGCTGTTTCAGGCTGGTCTCTTCTAATTGAGGTGGTTACATGAGGAATGTTTATTGCGACTGGGCCATGTAAATGCACAAGGAAGACATGGTTGAAAATCTTCAAAATGTACCTTAAACTGTAAATTTAAATATAGTTTATTGTACAATATGTAGATTAAAAACCTAGATGGGGCTTCACCAAACACCACAGTTCACTGTATTTAATTCTACCAGCTTGACTTTAATGTGGATATGAGCTAAGAGGAAGTTCAGAGAGGACGTGTGCACGGAGAAAAACTATATTTTCATGGGTAGCTAATGGTCTCCGAGGAAAACTACACAAAGAGATCATTACATTAAGTGAGACATTGGACAATAAATACAGAATTACTCCAAGTCATTAGCAGAGGCGCATGAAAGAAACTTACTTTGCTGATCTCCCCACAGACTCCAATTACCTGCGAGGAGATAAAGGGTTGAGAAAACTAAATTAGGTTTGGGGCCATAAATTTAAAACATCAGTCGTCCGCAAAGCCAGGTAAACAAACATGCAGAGACGTGTAGCCCTGAGAAGTAATTATTTTAAGATGTAAATATGTGTGCAGAGGGTTCATAAGTGAGTGTGTATGCACATGTGTGTGAGTACAGAAAAAGCACAAGGTCTTTAGAGAAGCTCAGATCAGAATCAGCTTGTGCTCAGATGCTGCTGGCCTCGGTGCTGCCAAGTAACTAAGCACAGAAAATACACACATGCTGTTATCATCTCTGCACAAACAAGCATCATGCCACCATCCAAGCCCTCTGTCCACGGATTTATACTATACACACTTGCTCCCTGTGTCATCATCACTTGACAGACAGACAGTCAGGACAGGGCAGTGTGTGTCTGACAACCCATCGTATGTCAGTTCACATTCATCAGACATCTAGCACCTATAAGTCATTCTACTCAGACAGCCTTGCATGCATGATTCGTCACATCAGCTTTCCTCCCCTCCTCCTTTGCTTCATCTATCAGCCTCATTTCCACCTCTCGTCTTGTCCTGTTGTCAGTACGGTGGAGCAGAGGGGGCGAGGAGAGGAAAAAGAGGAGGCATAAAAAGGACACAGCGGGGGACAGAACAGGAGGAGGTGGATGCAGAAGTGGCTTGTGACACTCACAGCACTGTGTGGTTGGTGCATGGAGTGGTCGCTCCTGTTCTTCTTGATAGGCATACTGGGGAAAAAAACGACAACAACAACAGACATCTTAGGAAATAAGATCCAGCACTTCTTCTGAGGAACATTGCCGAGAAAAATATTGACTCAAGTCTGCTGTTACTGGCAGCCATGGAGTGTAATTAGAGAGAGTATGGAAAATAAAGAAAGAGGTGGAAAGGAAACAGAAGAGAGGGAAAGGGATTATCAAATAAAATACCTTAAGAAGGAGTAAATAGATGAGGAGATATAGATGACAGATGGTGAAGAGTGTGACAGCATATTAGGGCCATCGTATGTAAAAACAAATAAGAAAGAAAGAAAGAAACAGAGCCAGAGGATCGAAGGAGAGGGTAATATTTTGAGGAAAAAAAACTAAATTTTTGATATTAAAGTCGTGAATTTATGGAAAAAAACCTATATGTTCTCTGGGATTAAGGTGGTAAATTATTAAGAAAAGAAAACCCCTTGAATATTCTCTGAGATTATAAAGTCATACATTTACGAATTTTCTGCCAGTCATGTGACATAGAGAGCAACAGAATTCATGTAGTGAAGAAGTTGTGGTGGATGAACAGTATAAGCACACAACTTTCACCCAGGAGACTGGAGTTTGTGTCCTGTGAATCAATGTTGGCTTATTATTTTTGGACTTAGTTGACTTAATTGTTTTCCGTTTTTCTGGATGTATAATGCTGCTGAATGCACACTGTGCACATAAACTTTAGCAGAATAGCTGATATAGACCCATAAATGTCATATTCTGATGTTGCTAGGACGCCCAGATAGGACGTTCGGCTAACGGCCAGGTACCACAGTTGCGTTGGTTGTGTAAGTTCTGGGAGGCCGTATCAAGTTCTGCCTGGTACATGCATTGTCTTCTTTCAAATTACACCTCCGTTTTCACAAGAAATTTCCCCTGACGCTGCTGGGCGCAGTAAAAACTATAATAGCGACCAGCTGCGTATCATGCCGACGTTAAAGGACAGCTTTTTCGGCGGTGTCTGACGCCATTAGTCACTGGCCAAGCACCGCATTTCGATGACTTTGGAGTGAGACCAGGTTGACCAATGTGGTTCCTTGACAAAAAACTTTTTTCCATGTTTTTTTCTAGTAAATTTACCACTTCATTCTTTTTTTCTCGGAAAGTTTTTGGAAATCTCAAATATTCATATAACTTTGTCCTCAAAATATTACTCCCCTCCGCAGGTACCATAATGTTTTTAAAATGATTACATACAATGGGCCTAATACAACTTCACAGAAGAAGGCGAGATGGGAATATAGAAAAGAATGAAATTCTTACATCTTGATCTCTCATGGCATTTAGTTGTTCAAGTTTCTTGGCCCAGTATCTGGCCTCTTCCTCAGGAATGTCTGCACCACACACACCACACAACACAAACACTCAACATGTAGCTCTTCACATCACAGCACATCGAATACTGGACATTATAGACATATACCTCTCTGTATATTCATCTACAAGCACTGGGACAAAACCATAGAGCAATCACAGTAATCTCATGTAATAGCACTGGAGGTAGTGTTAGTACATACAGTAGTAGCAGTAGTACTGGAGAATAAGTAGCAGCAACAGCATTGGTAGTAAATGTCCTAGTATTGGGACTAGCAGTAAAAATGATAGTGGTTGCGAAGGTAGTTATATGTAGTATGAGTATTGATACTTGCAACAGTAGAAATGGTATCCTTTTGTGTTTTTTACATTTTATTGAAATGTATCAGTACATCTAATATCTAGCATATATAAATGAAACAAAAGGTACGATAAATACAACTGATAAAAGGTCAAACCTAGTGGCAGTTCAAAGCGGGTGTCGAGCAGCAGCCTGTGAAAGGTCGGGTCTTTGGTTCCACAGATCTCGTTCTCGCCCATGATCGCATTGGCGTCCAGAGTCAGCCACTGGCCTGGACCGTCCTGGAAATAAGAGAAGCAAACAAATATGACTGCAACTATACTTACTGCATGGTAAATATGCTGTTAGCCACACAGAACAACTGTTGTCTATTTCAAACACAGAAAATAAATTAAACAGTCTGTGGAAAGTCCTTATGGGTAGAATATTTCTACAAGTGTTAGTCTGTTAGGCTCCACAGCTACTTTCTATGAACTATTTGATGTTGCTAAAACTTAATGAATGTGAAGGTGGCATATATGCAAGAAAAACAATCAATTTATCTATTTAAATATAATTAAGAAAAACTCAAAGTGCTCTCCAAGCCTCACAAAATGGATGTGTGTTTTCGTTACCAATAATTGCATTCATTCGTCACTCAGACTGGAGTATTGGAGTACATGTACAGTAAGTGCAGCTAATAAAACCTAATGCTGGGAGCCAAAGAGAGAGGGAGTGTGTACCTCGTTGGACTGCCGTATGTTGCGCAGGGGGATCCATAAGGTGCCCACCATGGTGTCCCAGATCAGCCCTTTATTCCACACCTCCACTGTCAGGCCCAGATCCAGGCGGTTTATTTCACTGCTCGGCAGAAAGAGGAAGAGGTGGATTAAGAGGAAGAGAAATGAGTTAGGAGAAAGCAGCAGAGGGAAGAGAGTAAAATAATACAGAATGTTATTTAAAAAACGCTGAGCGGAGACAGGGTTGTATACAGACACCATATTGCACAGAGGGCTTTCAATAGAAATACAGTCTATGCCATCAGGACCTGCACTTAAATCTGGTGATGGGTATGCACTGTGATTCAATCTGCAGAGGGAAATGAGTCATTCAGCATGAGGATGGAAAGAGTAGGTGATTGTCAACTAGGCTGCCAGGAGGAGAGAAGAGAGCACGGACAGGACAACAGCAGAGACTATATATGTCTGTATGACAAACAGCAGTGAACTCTACTGTACGCCTCACTTTTCCATCAACACTCGTATGCTGCACATATAGGATCTGTAAAGTGATTACAAATCAGACTGGCAGGTTATCATCTCACTAAGCATCACTCATTGTCAAGCTGAGCCTCCTCGCAAGCCTGGCTGTCTTGGGTAAAAACCTTATAATAAGCACAGCTTTGATATAAAAAGGCTTCTTTATGTTCCCTTAGGAGCCGAGGAGGGAATCGTGTTTGGCTAAACGGGCGTGTTGCTTCACAAAAGGGGAAAATGTGAGGAGGAAGGGAGCAGGAGATGGAGAGAGTGATCTAAAGAGAAGGGGAAGAAGGACTGTGCTGCTGTTTTTAGTTTAGTTCAACATGGCTGCAGTAGATTAAACATTAAGTATCCACTATTTTTTTTTTTATTCAGTCAACTCTCTGGAGTTATGGAGTTTAATGAAGTCTAGAGAAACCCTCTCTGCACTGGGTGTGTGAACTCTGCTGGAGCAGGTGTTGTGTCATCCCTCACTCTTCAAAGGGAGAGACAGAGAGGACGTAAGAGGAAGGGGACAAAAATAACTCCTTTTAGGAGTATAAATGTCACAGCTGACCCTGCAGCCCTGCGTTGCACAACATCTGTGTGCTGAATTGGAGCCCCTGAGGTGACATCTCCATTCATGTGAACTGACAGTATTCATTCCTCATTTAATGCCTATATTAAAAAGATTTATATATTAATATAGACTTGAATCTGCCAACTGATACTGCCACTATAAGAGGATGTTTTGGGTACTACGTCTAATCAAATTCTGAAACTGCCAAAGCAAACCTTTAAGTTTAAAGGGACAGTTCACCCCAAAATCAAAAATACACATTTTCCCTCTTACCTGTAGTGCTATTTATCAGTGTAGTACAGTATGTGTTGGTGCAAGTTGCCAAGAGTGGAAGATATTGGCCATAGAGACATCTCTCTTCTCTCCACTATAATGGAACTAGATGGCACTCAGCTTGTGATGCTATGTCTTTTTCCAGCAATCCTGACCCAGTTACTCAAGATAATCCACCGACCTTGTTGTGAGCAGTTTCATGTAGGGAATATTTTCTTTCTACCAATCTACACCCGCCAACCGTATTACTTCGCAGATGGAAGCGTGCATCTACTTATGGACGAGAGGGTCATGCTTGTGACTGCGTGAGATGTAAATGTTAATGGTGTCCTTCTCGGCTGACCTCAAAGGTTAGCTAGCTCAGCGGTGCTAAGTACTTTCATTTCTTTCACTTGAAAGTCCATTTAATTACAGTTTCACTCTTTAAAAGTAAAGGTATATTCAAACTAAAAAGCTATCGTGCCAGCAGAGCTAAGGATAAGGTAAGCAGAGAACTAAGTTCTTAGAAAAGTACTCCAGTGTTTCAGCATTTCACTCCTGTAACACTAATACTCGCAAGGGACAGTTTAAAAATGATCAAAATCAATGCTCTTGGTGCCTACATTATCCACAATGCAACTCAATCGCAGACAGTTGCTCGAAGGTCTGGTAAGCTAACTTCTTCCTATCTTAGCCTAATGGCTCCTTTCTTGGTCACATAAACTTTAACACACTGCCTGTTTGCCTGTGTCTCTGCCACCTGCCTCACTTCAATGGGACATATGCAACAGGAAGCAATGCTCTGCAAACCTGGGCATTGTCTGGAAAAAGCCCTCTACCCATGCAACCACAACCATGACTTTGTGAATCCAAGGTGAGGTGAGGAGAGACGGCTCATTACGCCACAGGTGCTATTTAAAGGAGAAGGCAGTGAGGGGGAAAGTGATAGAGGAGGAGGAGGACAAGTAGGTGTGAAGAGTAGGGAACGTAGTAAGAAATCGTGAGTCGAAATTGTGCAGCGAGGAGTGTTCAGCAACACTGTACAGGCAGATTTACAGAAGAAGATGAGATAAAAGGGGGATGAAGTTGTGAAAGAGAGCAAGAAGCACTCACAACATGAAGTCCTGCTCCCAGCATGGCTGACTGCCGCGCACAGCGATGGTGGTGCTCTTAACATTCTGCACCTTCAGGGTCACGTATGTGTTAAATTTCTCTGTGAAAAGTAAAACACAAGCACCATTGGTAATATTACTGTGAGATTATTTGGAACAATCTGATTCAAATAGATGATATCCATGCGTCACAACTCACCTTGGGGTCCATCAAGCTTGGCTTTTTTCACTGCAAATTGAGAAAACAAATATTATCTATAGTAGGGAAAAGGCAAGCAATATTATCACACTTCCAAACATGCTAACATGATATCCAACATTCAGTGAATCCTTAAAGGGTTTTCTCAGGCCTGTGCTGACAGTGTGATGTGCTCTGCTTGGGGGGGGGGGGGGGGGGGGGCACCACAAGGAGTCTCTATGGGGCCCCTGTCCTTCCTCTCTTGATCCATGTCTCTCTGATGCACCTTTTGAAATTTTTTTACAGAGTCACTTGGCTTTCTTTCCCTTTCCCTTTCTTTTTTTGAACCCCAATTTCCCTTACTTTTTTTTTTTTTTAAAGATTATTTTTTTGGGCTTTTTTGCCTTTATTGTATACAACACTGCCTCTGCCTGTAGCCCATGTGCATGAAAGTATGGTTGACTGGTGACTGACAGGAGCCTGGCATTTTAGAGAGAGAGGAGGGTGGGCTCTTCTCAGCCTGGGACTCCTCTGTCCTCTTTGGGCAGAATGCCAGGATCTCAATATGAAAGCCTGCATCCATTCAGCGGGAGATGTCAGGATCTCTGAGTCACAGGACCAGAAGGACAGTTTGTGCAGGTGAGAGTAAAAGCCGGTGCCAGGAAGCAGAGCGGCCACATGCCTCGTTGTCTATGTATTCCTGCATGGCTGACGACAGGGGGTGGAGGACAAAAGACGTAGCGGTGCTACTTTTTGTCTAACACAATAGTTGCTGAGGTGTCACTGCCAGCTCCTCCACGCAGGGTCCTCTGGTGGAGGTACCAGACTGACTTTTAAAACCACAGTGACGTCAACAGCCTATTCATTATTCATTCAATCCGGCACCCTGCTGATGCCTAGCATCCCCATGTTCAGCACTGAAGTATTAATATTCAGAGCTCTGTGTTTTTTTTTATCCCTGCTGATTGCCTCTTTTCACTGATGTTACATTTTGGGAAAGAAATACAGCAAATGAGCATAATTTAAAATCAATCTAATTGGACCCCTTATAAACTCTCAGAGCATGTGTGCATGGCTGTAACAAGAATGACTTTATAATGTATGACCTGCAGCCCAACCCTCTAAAACAGAGAGAACTAAATAAATAAACACGCCCTGTTATTCAATCAAGACAAGCCTAAAGATTAGGGGAGCAAAAGTGATGCTGACAATGAAAAACATTCCGAGTCATTTTCTTAGTCAGTGACAGCAGAGCATGCATGATAATCATTGTGGACAAATTGGCTTCTAAAAATAGCGTCACCCCAGCGAACCCCCCAGATAATGCTTATCACTTAAATATCAGTCTGATGCATGAGGCAGGTGGTGGAGAAAGTGGTGCGGTGGAACATGTGCTTCCAATCATAGCCAGCTTCAAAGTAAAATCCACATCCTGATACTTTAGGTGCTGGTGTACATTTGATAAAGAGGTGTTCAAATGAGTTATTTCTTTGCTTTTAAATGACAGATGCACCTTGCCAACATACACTGTCTACTCCTCACCAACAACCAGTCATCGCTCCTCTCTATCCCTCTCACTCAATCACTCGCTCCTACAAGCTCCCCCTGCCATGTGGCGAGTATGCACGTGTGCTCCCTTTCTATCTCTTTCTCTCGTGCTCCATTAATCTCTCTGTGCAGCCGGATGCGGGCAGAGCGAGCTGCATCCCCAACACTAAAAATAACCACTTCACTGTGACAGGGGTGGGGGGTGCCAGAATGGGGTGTGTGTGTGGGTGTGTGTGTGTGTGTGTGTGTAGGGGGGGTGGGGGTGCTTTCAGCTCGCAGGCATAAGACTAAACCACCATTGCTGCAGTTACAGCACAGGAGAACGAGTGAAGGGGAGTAGGTGAAATAAAAAAAAAAAGAGTGTTACATATTTTCTGCAAACCCTCAACAGAAAAGTCCCTCCCTGCCACACCAATTACAGAATCTCATTTTCTCTTTCTTTGCTGGGGAAAATTGGACAAATGCATTCGCTCATGCCCTGGTGCAGACGACCTTTTTTTATTTTCTGAGGTTTTTTCCAATCAAACGCTTTCAAAGAGCCCACACTTCACAGCAATTCCACTGACACGGGGCACAACAATATAAACTGGCAGATGAGGAATGCAGAGAAAAATCTGAAGATTATGACAAAGAAATAAAAGGGAGAGAAGAGACTCAAGTGAAAAATTAAGTGAAAAACAACACGGGGAGGTCGTTACAGCATGTCCCTGTGTCCTCTGCCTGATAAAAATCAGTCACACACCTGCAGCATACCGTGGGGAATATATCAATAACAGTGATTAGAGTAGGGCTGCGAGAAAAATGTGCAAAGATGACTGACTTCTCCTCTCATACAGACTCATTAAAACCTGCGAGAAACATAATCTGAGAGCATTAGTGTAAAATATTTACACAATCTGCCTGAAGACATATTACAGAATATGTACAGTCTCTGCAGCCTTGAAATCCTTAACGACAGAGTGTGAGTGCTACAGTATATCTACTGTATATATTTGCATTAAAACACAATTGATCTTTGCTCCTAACTATTTCCAGACTCCCAGTAATCCAGTCATCATTACAGTAAAGCAGCAGTGTGTTTGAAATGGTAATAAGACACAGAACTAGCCAAGGATGGTTTGTTCATTTCTACTGTTGGACTCTCTGACTTCCTTTGCAAAAAAAATCCTCCCTAACGATCTGCATACATATGTAAATAGTGTTAAATAGATGTCTGGATGAGCCTCAGTGAGAGAGGGTGACACTAACGAGGACGGCTCACTCTGTTATAAAGTTATAATGAATGAATTGGCGTCTCGCTACAGGGGGTGACAGGAAGTCGTCAGATCTGACTATGCTTATTCAGCTTTTGTGGCACAGGTTATCATTTCAAAGGCTGCACCTAATGTTACGGGACGTGGAGTACACACACATGCCACATCGCTGCTACTGCAATGCCTCTCAGCCCAACTCTTGTTACCGTGCAGCTCAAGGTAAACTGTCACGCTCATCATCCTCCTTTATTTCTATAATTCCTCTCACAGCCCCTGTATAAAATCAATATAAAGCTAGCTGCAGGCATACAACAGAGTGTGTAGAAACTAATGAGAAAATGCCAGCAGAGAAATACCATTGGGGTTGCTATGCCAACAAAGCCTCAAGACATAAAGGGACCACCAACGAGCCCGGATCTTAATCCTGACATCTGTGCAATCAGCTCCAGCACTGGTGTCAACAACATAGCAGCCTCTTCATGCACACGACGACGAGCCTGCTCCAACCTCTTGGTGCGTCTGAAGAAGATGCTCAAGAGAATCACGTTTCCATCTTTCCTTCACTGCTCCCTGATAAATACAGCACCGTATGTATCAGGTGTCTCAGGGCAAGAAGTGAGCCCAAACTGGACCAACATTCTCAGAGTGCAGGGTGCTACTTTTGGGCTCAGGAGTTATGGAGGAGTTGGGAACAACTGAGGCAACTTGGGAAACTGTTTGAGGATTTAAGAGATCTGTTTAAGGAGTAGTAAGTGTTTTTTGGCATCAAATGACACCCTCTTCACAAGCCTGTCAGCTTTTTAATATGTAAAATGACAGCATGAATTTCATTTTAAGAACTTTGCTAAGAGGCAGTACTCCAAGGGAGGAAATGAATGACTGGATTTGTGTTGAATGAGTTTAACTTTTGGTTGCCAAACTGAGATCTGGGGATGATTAAACATGAATGATACAACGGTATTTCACTCCGTATACATTTGCACCATCTCTCCACCCTGTTTCCTTTTGCACAGTGATGCAACTCAGTTTAAATCATATCCGACAGCTTAAGACTTAGATTAGGTTAATAAGAAGAAACAAAATCCCAATAAATTGACGCCTTTAGTGTTTTGCTCCTTAGACAAACCAAGACTTCACCAAACCAAACCAACATAACTTAAGATTGTAGAAGTGACCACATATGATCTGCAAGTAAATGCTCTATTGTTCCAGTGACTGAATGACATTTAAGGGCTCATCACTGATTCACTGATAAGCCCTTAAATGTAAAACATATGAGATCTCTTTTTTGTCAAAAAAAAAAAAAAAAAAAAGGATAAATACTCCACCAGTGTCTGAAGGAGGAGATTTAACCAGCAGTCATAATACAGTGTGATGTGCCTGTTAATACCAATTTCACTTCGATCTATTGAAACAGAACAGGTTGTCATTATAGAGCTCAATCAATAGGACACATATGATTAAGGAATACTGTAACCAATCACGTGGCTTCAAGAAATACCCTACTGTAAAGAAACCCGGTAGGCTCGTTCTATACACGCCTATTTTTTTGCTCCGCGCAATTACGCATGAAATCTGACATGCAATGTCTGTACTGGGAAATTATTTCTATTTTTTGACATGACATAAACAAACAAACAAACAAACAAAAACACCCCACGCTTGTGCTACACGGGGAAAACTGAGTGGATTACATCTTGTTTTACTCTGTTTGACAGCGGCTGACAGAAAGCATAAACCTACTCCATATATCGATCCGGTTGTAGCAATGGCAGGTTTTGTAAAATGAGGCTGTCACCCGAGACAGCAGTAGTAAAATATGTCAGACTGAATCAGAGCGGAAAAAAGGAGCATAGATGAGAAATATGTGCAAAATCTACAACGGTGTTTTGAAGTATTCATTATTGGGATTTGCATTTAACTGCTGTTTAATAGCGTGGCGTGTAAAAATATATATTCCTGTGCAAAATGGCTATTCCAAATTTACAGATGAAATGATTGGTATCCTCACAGGTGAATCCCCAAAAGCTGTAAAGATAAGACTTGGAGCTTTCAAAGCTGCTCACACCGGCAGGTCGAGGAAAAAGCAGAGCACAAGTCGTGCCAAGACACGCATCTTACCTCCAACACACAGCAATGACATTGCTTATATGCGCCTTTGGTACAGGGTCCAGTTTCTTCACCAGCTTCCGTAATTGAGCTAATCTGTGCAATTTACAGCCTGGGAACGAGTCGCTGGGGCTGGAGGTGGAGGTGGAGATGGAGAAGCCTGCCGTCGCTGGCACAGACTGGGCCTGGCAGCGCTCGTTACGCCCGACAGAAATACAAATCTTCACACTTGGAGAGTGAGCGCCAGCGTCGCTATTCCCTCTGTCTTTTTTAATGGCTGTCTGTCTAATTTTGAGACTCTTTCTCCCCCCCCTCGCTTTCTCTCTCAGCTCTCCGCTCCCCAACGCACAGCCATCTTGTTCAGCTTCAGCACCACCGCTGCGTGGACAGCTCCTGGCAGTGACGTCAGGGCGGTGGTGATGGTGTGAGTGTGGAGGGTGGAGATACTCAAACACCTTATTATTAGCCTCTCCCTTCATATTTCAACATATTCATCAATAATATACCAGGAACTCCTCAGATTATATCACATTATAGACATGGAGGTGCTCAGAGAAGAACATTGTGATTATATATATATATTCCAAATATTACCCGGCCCTACTTTTAAGGAACCACCAGGATTCAAGAAGCGACCAATAATTATTTAGCAGTAAGTCAGTTAGAGGAAATTCATCTTTACATGCTGACAGCAAGTGTTAGGTACAGGGGAAGGTGTGCAGTCCCCCGAGAACACATTAATTTCACTCATCAGGCACAAGTTGCAATAACTTAATGTATATAAGTGCAACTATATCTGAAGTCATTTCCAAAATTAAATATAGACAAAACATTTTGGAGAACGAGGCAGTGGTGGGCTCGAGGACTGTCTCAGCGCTGGGTGACACCCTCTACCAAGTGTTTGCTTGACTTCTGCCACCCTTTTGCACCATGATAGAGATCTTAGGGTCGAAACTGATTGGTGTTTCAATGTAAGCAGCCATGTTTTTTGAATAAATACCTTTTAGTTTAATTCAGGTGCATCTGTTCCTGCTCCCTGCATGAGTGCTTGAAGTTCAGTTTTTCTTCCCATAAAGAAAACATGACTTAAGACTAATAGTTATATATTTACCTTTTTCAAGGCAATAGTTTACCTATATTTTTTAAGAGGGCGCAACTTGTCAGATTTTACAGTAAACTGTGGCTCTTTCACAGGATTTCAACTGGAAAGCATATTAAATTGTATTTTGTTTTTTAAAGCAAGTGGGTGATGATGAAGAAAACATCACTTTACACTAACAGTTACATATACTTACCTTGTTTTATATATTTACCTTTTTCGAGGCAATAGTTTTCCTAGATTTTTTTAAGTTAGCGCAACATGTATTATTGTGCAAATGTATATTTAAAGTAAGACAGTAATGATGATGCACATGAATGATGCAGGTGAAGTGATTTAGCCAACTGATAGTTGACTCGAAGCAGAGGACATGTTGGTGCCCAGGTTTACAGGAGAAGCAAAAATAGGTCATTCATCATAGACTATTAATCTTTTTGCCTCGGTGTGACTGAGAATCCCACTGGCAAAATCATTGGTGCTTAATAGTGTTGTATATTTACCACAGGTCACCCCACCTTCATATTTCCAGTAAAAACCCCTCAGCACTGGTACAGGATTCAAGATGTTTTCCAGTGTGGGCCAACAGCTCCCCCTGCTGGAACACTACATCCACTGCATCTGTACAGACAGTGCTTTAAGGTCAGCTCACTAAAATCATGCTTTCAGTTCCTTTTACACAAAACTGTCATTCAGCAAACGTGAGGAAATCCAAATTGATTATTTAAACCGATGTGAATATTACTTAAATAAAAAATAGGCTTTGAATAACATATTAATTATGAATCATATCAATCATCACTCTTCATCCTGTTAGAACAATACTCACAACAAATTTTTATGGAAAACCCTTTCGGTTCTTTCTATGGAAACTGATGGAATATAAATAACTTCGAGGGTAATTGACACATATTCTGACTATATGATCGCTTCAGAGGAAGGGAGTCACCACTTTTCTTTCACCTCCCTTGTTTACCAGGCTGGTAAATCTTAGTGAATTATGGTCTTCTTGGTGCTCATACTGTAGATTCAGTGTGATGACCCGAACGATTGAATGGATGTAGCATCTCCATATTGACAAAAGTTTAAACATTTATATTTGTATGTGTGATCGAAGCAGCTAACTAACCTTAGCTCAAGTGGGTGGCCAACAACCTGTTTCATACATTCAAAGAACTTCTATAAAAATGAACTTCTTCGCAACCAGGCGTCTAATTGAGACAGACGCTTATTGTCAAAATGTGTGTCCACACCGGGCTAGTAAAAGGGACTGGGCGTTAAATTGGGACTAGGCCTTTAATCGAATTTTTATGGTATTTATGAGAGGAAAACCTGTTGTTTTGTGGTTTGATGTTTAAAAATATACTATGCGGGATTTTCCTAAAATAAATGTAGAGACTCACACAGAGGAAATCCCTCTGGATCAGCACTTGTGACCCACTAGAAGTGCATGGTGGTGTATTTTTCTGCAGACACTCTGCCCTCTGCCTGTATTTTCTTATATTCTGTGTTCAGGACATTTATAGGTGTGTACCACCGCAGTGCTCAGGTAAGGTTGGAGCTTTATAAAAAGGTAGCAAACAGGTGCCAGACTGTAAGCAGCAGGCATCCAAGAGACATAGCGCTAAAAAATGCAAATATAGCGAGGCGAAGCACCAAACAAGAGTGAATCTGAGGTTAAAGTTAACTTTTCATAACTGACAATCCTGCAGAGTATACCTTTAACTTGTGAAGGGACATTTTAAATCTGTCTCAGGACAATTTAGAAAAGCAAAATTGCACACGTTCACTTTTTGCTGGAAACATTTTCAGCATGGTTTAATGAACATTTCAGAAAATACAAATATACTTCACAAATATATAATATTCTCACAACAGGTGAAACTGCCTGCCCATCCAGCTGCCCCCCCCAGCCCCCCATTATCAATGTAAATTCAAACATGTAAACCCCAACATTTAATTTTCACCCTTTCCAGTTTCTTTTTTCATGCACTCTAAATAACACTACGTACACATTCCCCACCCACCAAATGCCAACTGGCATTTATTGTAAACTAAAAAATTAGGCTTGTCTTATTGGACAGGTCACAACAGGTTTAGGGTTGATCTAATTTTGACTTAATTTAAGCAGCTCAAAAGATGATATAACATTGCATTTAATTCCTGAACTGTAAAAACCCTCCACACCGCCACACAGATTTACATTCACAAAAACTCATGTGCATGAATACACATATTCTACAGAATACATATATTCATAAAGAAGAGGCATGTAGACATGGACTGTGTGTGTGGTGTTTGTACCCTTGCCTTTATTTCCTTTGATATAGCCACATGCTCTGTTGAATGGCACTGACTTGACCTAATACCACGGAGCCTGTCACATGTCCCTCTGATAGGGGAATGAAAGTGTCTCCAGCTGCAGCCTCCTCACAACTTCTCACTGACAATGAATTTAAGCATACAGTCAGAGACAAAAAAAATTAGACATAAATATTATATGCATATGCAGATATGACAATTGTAAACAAATTAACTGAAAAATCATGTTCAGCTGAGGTCCGATAATAATGTGGATGATGATGGATGATTTCTCTTTGTCAGGCAGTGAGCCAAGTTCGCTGAGCTGGCAACATAAACATCACCTTGATGCTACTCAAGCATTCATCTGTGTAACGACTCAGAGGATAACTTACACTGCGAGACACCTATAGTACAGTATTATATAGCAGTATAGTAAGTAGATAATAAATTACACTCATCTAGATTCTGCACTTAAGAGGAAGGCACTGATTTCCCAAGCTGAGGATACATGACGTTTCAGACTGACGGCGGAGCATCTAACCTCATGTTTTAAAACATGGCCTCTATATATTTGTCACAGTGCAGTGTTGCTCTGATGACATGTCATGGGCAGATGAACCATTAATATTCTCTAATTGTTTTGGGTCCTCTAACCCTACTACACTTACACTGCTGACTAAAATTTTAGGGGTGTTGATGGTGCTAATGATCGAATCTCTTGAACACACAACTCATTAACAAGTGGCATTTAGGCTGAAACTAACAATGTACAGGTTTATGCAGTTAAGAGAGTTTGCCGAATCCGCCCTTGTACATTCATACGCGCAAGCCTCACAAAAAAGTATGAGAAGTTTAGGGTCGGTGAAGCCCAATATTTTGCACTCCTACTGATGGTGAAACATATAAACCCAGTTCAGCACACAGACATAAACATGTCTGGTTTAAGCTTATGCTTTGATGGGAAAAAGCCTTTACCTGTCCAGATGAGAGAGGACTTCACAAAGCTTGGAGAGCAGTGCACGATGCTTGTGAGGGTTTCCTTCCAGCACTCCACTGAGACGACTCAGGTATGAGTCCAGGTTCCCATGAGATGCTGTCTCTCCTGTACCTGTTCACAAAAGTCACAGAGGAATTGAATACAGACTTCCTCTCAAGGTGAAATATTAAATTTAAGCAATGATGTGGCAATCCAAATCTTATGAGAATTAGTGTTTTAAGGAGCATTAAGGGTCCTGTATAATATAATATGCTTATTTTCTTTAGTGTATAATTACATGAAAATAAGAATCAACGTGTTTTTGTTTCTTTAGAATGAGCCGTTTATATCTGAATAGGGAGCGGGTCCTCATCTATGAAGTCTGGCATGATGCACCGCCATGTTTCTGCAGTAGTCCCAAGTGGACAAACCAAACACTGGCTCTAGATAGAGCAATTCGCGTTTTCATGCCCCTCCGTGACGAACCGAACAGTTGGAAAAACACTGATTTTTAACATGAATGTTCTTCAGAAGGTATTCTTACAGGTTTAAAATCACCTGGTCTGTTTGTTTTGGAGAGGAAGAGACCTCTGAGGATAATTAGGCTTTCTGTAAAAACATCCTGAACATCTGCATCTTAAGTTATCAGAGAAAAAAGGTGCGCACACATTATCAGGTACTGAGCTAGGGGCCCTTCTGTGATGAACCGAACAGCATCTGAGAAACAATGATTTGTGATGTGAAACTGCTTTATTCAGTGTTTTTTTTTTACCAGTTTTAATTATCTGGTGTGTTTGTTTTGGAGAGGGGGAGACCTCTGTGGATAATTCAGCTCCAAGTAAAAACCTTTTGAACCTTGAACACCGAAGGAATCCAAGACAAGAGTTCACACTTTGCTCATGGGAGAAGTTTAAGCTTGTTGCAATCCTCACTGCTAGATGGCACTAAATCCCACACATTGATCCTTTAATGAATATTAACTGTCACTTCAGAACGCTATATTACCGATGCATTTATTCTAGAGGACTACACAAAATAAATCTAACACAAAAATATAACCTGATAGCAGGAGATTTATCTAATATCCACTTGTCTTCAGTCTTGCATTTCTCCTCTGACTAAATACAGCTGCTGACCTGGCAGGGGGACTGATGACAGACTGTTGACCAATGTGTGTTTGATGGCCAGCAAGTGTTGGTGAAGAGCCTGTGTACGCTTCTCATCCATCCCCAGCTCAGCCTCCAGGCGTTCTTTAGCGTTGTACATGTCTTTAATATGTCGCTGAAGCACTGCATTCTGCTCCTCAAACTCAATGTTGGCCTTACGGAGCCGTCGCAACTCAGCCTCTCGAGCTGACACCAAAAAGAAGAGGAATAAAATGAGTTTTGATGGGAGTATAAAATAATCTCATGTGATAGAATCACACAATTTGTCAAATCTTTAGTACCCAGCCATGGTAAACAGGGTTTGAGATGTATCAGAATGATCATTTTGTTTTCAGTTTCTGTTTTACCTTTGTTCTGATCAAGGAATTCCTCTGTGAAGATAGGGATGTCGAATCTGCTTGTGAGGTCAGAAGCCTAAAGGACGCCATCAGCAAATGGAAAAGTTAGCTGTTTGAAATTTATGTGAAAATGACACTGCAGAATATACACTGAGAAGATATGGATGCGTGATGTACCTTTGATACTGACGACTCTGAACTAGTACTGATGATAACAGATGGAGTGTCTTCTGAAAGAGAAACATGTCTGTGCTTATTACAGCTCACATGGCACAGAGTAATGAAATAAATATACAGTATCTTGTTGTTCTCCCTTGTGATGTGGTGTACATCATATATATGATGTAATTAATGCTTATTTGTCACCTTTCTTGATCCTCTTGTCTTGTATCTTGGCACTGGTGATCTGATAGGCTTCAGTCTGCTGATACTCCTTCAGCTCCTGGGCATACTGCATCTTCTCCCGTTCCGCCTCGTCGAGGTAGCGCTGTCAGTGCACAAATAATGTTGTGCTGCTTTACTGAGGGAAAATTCTGCTTTGCTAACTGATAGGTGCTGGATTATTTGAAAACTTTGGAAACTTCCGACATCTTTCAGCAAACAAATACAGCAATAACATCTGCAGTTTTCTCCTTAACTGGTTTCTGTGTGCAATTGTGAATACCAGCCCAACTGGCAATAAAGCATCTAAAATACCCACTGCTCACAGTAATGTGTTGTACTGAATATACTATGTCAAACAATACATGTAACATACATACATGTAAAACGTGAAGTATTACCTGTTTGTCATTCGGGGCTAATCGTGTCCACTCTGCTCCGAGCCTCTTGGTGATTTCTGGGAAAGGTAAGTCAGGGTATCTGGCGCGCATATGCTCTCGGCGTTCGTTCAGGAAGCGGACATATCCTGTTACTGGTGCCTTGGGACCATTTGGTAGCACCTTCTTTCTTTTCTTGCCCTTCGGCCAGCCTCTCTTCTTTGGCTGCAGAGAGGGGGAACAACACTCGTATGAAGGTGGAGCTGCTCACTCATCTGTACTCCTCCTGCTTGCTCAGTAGGGAATAATATAACTACATATGAGGGTTGCAACTAACAATTATTTTCATCTATGTGGATGCTGCTTTATCCTGGAGTGCACATACAGATTAAATTTACTTTTTTAGGAAACTGAGGTCATTTGGAGCAAACAAACAAATCCTATTATTGTTTTTCCAACCTATAATACAAAGTGTTATGCAGTATGCAAACAGTGCATGGTACAGTTGCTTCTCTGTTCAGCTTACAGCTAGACAGGCTTGACTGCTACGTATCTGGTCAAAGATTGTGGGTCAAATGCTTGAGTCAAGTTTCCAAGCTGCTTACACTGAAATAATGTTGTCTCTGTTAGGTAATATATCAGTTTTGTTCCTCAGTGTGTCAACCTGTTACATCAGAGTGTGGCTTCTACACAGCGTCAGTGTACGTGGGTGGAACACTGAATGTAAAAGGAAAGATGAATTTGTTGCACTGCATCCACTTTTTGTACTGTCTGATGTGTTTTGTAGCATTTATAATCTGGTTCTGGGTTTTTTTGGTAAATGTTGCTTTGTATTATTATATTTATCTAAAGCAGTTAACATCCTAGTGGGACGCAAGACAATAGGTAAAAGTGCTTGTTTGTCTGACCAAAGTCCAAAACCCCAAGATATTTCATTTACCATCACAGATGACTAAGAAGAGCAGCAAGTATTCATATTTAGGATGCTGCAACCAGAATTATTTCAGGCATTTTGGTTTAAATAATGACTTAAACTATTAATCAATGATTAAAATAGTTTCCCACTGATCTTACGTTGATCCACTCATTGTTCTCACTCTACATACATTCTAATACAGCAGCCTTGTGATAAATGCCACCTCACGAAGGTTATAGTGTTAGGTGTTTGTTCAACCAGTTTCACATGGGTATTATTAGTAGAAAAAGAGAGAGACAACTAGTTGCTCTGTACATACTAACATAGATCAAAATCTTGTGTTGGGTGCTCGTGGAGAGCTTACAACAACAGGATCAACAAGAGGGCAATCCAGGATCTCCGAAAAAATATATAGAAAAATGAGGAAGGAAGTATTAAAAAGCCTTTGTTGTAGTGGCTAAATCATTAAAAGAGCCAACATGTTTCGACCACTGCAGGTCTTCGTCAGGGCTTTCAAACATGCAACACAGGTGTGGCCCCACATATATAGTGGCAGGAACCAAGGTATTATAATTTATGCTCATGTACGAGGCTGTTGTTGAGGTGCTGTTCAATTTTAATGTTATGTGAGAGGTATTTTTTCCTGTTTGCACCCAATTTCTAATAATTTGTCCTCTCCTGTAACATTATAACCTTTGTGAAGGTAGGAAGGATTTTTTTGCATGGTTGTTGTTTTAGTGTGAAGTACTCCTAGCCACCTCCTTAAATGGTAACTGAGTGTAAAGCAGATAGTATAACTCTGTAAACAAAGCGGTCAATCAGACTCTTCGTTGCAACACTTGACAGCCTTATTCCTACATCTAAGGAGGCTAAATTAAAGTAACTACACATCCTGTTAGTCCTGGTCAGATGTAGCAGTACCCACCTCCTCTTGTTGGGGTTGATCTGCTGAATGTGAAGGTCTGGACTGCTGTGCTGCATCACTCTGCTCCTGTTTGATGCCCCCCATGATCTCCGTCCGTGTAACTGACTGTAATTGTGAAAATGGATTTTAATCCGTTAGATTTATATCATGGGATGGAGGCTGTGCAGAATAACACGGAAGAAGCGTTAAAAAGAAAAAAAGAAAAACGGTAAAATTCCGCATTATTTTCCTGGTTGGGATACCGCTCATTAGCTAACCTGACTGTTAGCAGTTGAATGCGGCTAACTGTTCACACACAACACAACCGATAATATCCCACAGAAAAGCTAATTTAAACTGCTCAGTATTCACGAGGAAAAAATATAGAATACATAAGAACATATAATCGTGCAGACAATAATGTTAAGACACCCAGGACAGTGCGGTTTTAGAGAATTATTTCTACTTTTTGTGATAAACGTCTTTTTACTCACCCGATAATGATTCCCTCGGCCAAACAGGAAGTAAACTCATCCTACCACCTGATTGGTCGGCACGGAGAGTCATGATTGGTTGGCTGGATTGCCCTCTAATCCCGCCCTAAAACGAAGGACACCACAAAACGGAAAAGTAGATGGAGTACAAGTACCTCAAAATTGTAATTGAGTACAATACTTGGGTAAAAGTAAAGCAGTTACTTTTACTATTTAACGTCCCTATTGAGCTTAAAGTATTTATGAAATACCGGAAGCGAAAAAACAACCAGAAAAAAAAAAAAAAAAAACACATAAAAGTGACAATCTGTATCACTTTAGGTAATAAGGTGTATTTTGAAAAAAACCCTTTTAATTTTCTTTTCGTTCATATGAATCACTACATGTAAGTATTTGCACTGTACTTTTTTATTATTTATTTATTACCATTTTGTGATATTTTGAAATGTTTATAAGATGAAAAAAAGTATTTTATCATGCTTTCATGGTATGGTTGCTATTCTGTTATTGTTTACATTAAACTTTGATAAAGTTGAATTAAAAGGCACGATGTATGTCTCGCTTTAATATGCCCAAATCACTACACACTACAGTCCCAAATCAATAGGGCGTTTGTGCCTTTATTTTGAAGGTCCTAATCGGATGCGATCATTTGGTAATAAACGCACTGCATGGAGCTGATGGTTGTATATAAACTAAATTTGATATGTGGCTTATGAGATTTATCACTTAAAGGTCGGATACTGTTATCCAAAACTGAAGCATCATCACGTTTAGTTTAGTCAGCCAAAGTATCAGATGATCCAAAATCATTCATTAAATTTAAAAAAAAAAAATAGACTCTACCTTATTCCATTTTCTATGGAAAGATAAGTGTTACTAATTAAACAGAAATATCTTATGTAATTCATACAGTCAAGAAGGCTTGATTGCGCTTGATTTTCATTCTTCTAATATTCAGGTTGAACTGGATTAAACATTACATTAGGAATAAAGATAAATGAACTTTGTTTTAAAAATGGCCATATAAAATTTCTTTGATGTGAATTTGATGTAAATTAACCCCCTCTCCAGTTATCTAAATCCCCCAGGCAGGCTCTTTTATGGTGGCTTCTTATATAAACACAATTTGTCTCCCCACAAACATTTGATAGGGAATAATAAAAATATAAAGTGTAAAAGTAAATCAATCTTCTATGATAGTTGGGTCTAAAGTAAAATATAAATAAAAATCTGAATCTTATTATTACAGTATAGAAATTATGACAGCTAATCTATTTTGCAATGCCACAAAGTTTCAGTGTGTTGTGACTCTCCGTGACCACAGTATGTTACTACATGACTGTGTCTTAAATCACCCCCCTTTTTCACTCATTCACCACACTCCCTATATCATGTACACATGCACTGTGACTCAACTTCACACTCAGAGGTCAGACACTGAATTAAAATGGCGGATAGTAAATATAGTGCACTGTAAAGCAAACAGAGTGATTTGGGACACAGCCTCAGTCTAGTTGGAAAGTTTACAATAGTAAGTGTTTGCCGCCCTCCACTGGTCACAGTGAGTAACTGCAAAAAACAAAACTTTAGATTAAATAAAGCCAATCTAAGCAGCAAACACACGTTGAAACAAACAGTAAATATAATTAAAAAATAACTTGAATTGATCTGTTCTCTATCAAACAGGCTACATTTCTTGACAAGCACATCCTAATATCAACTTGCACACACAGATGTTGTATTATAAGTGTACAAATACATGAGAGCAACATTTTCACCCACTGATTCCTTAATAACCACAAAGCGATTGTGGATTTCTGGCTCCACATTCATCATATTCACAACTCAGTTCATATGAACTGGATCCAAATTTGGGATTAAGAAAGCCTTAACTCTAATTTGCTTGTACTTTTTTTTTTGCCAAACCCTCTGTTGTTAAACTGTTACAACCAGACCAGGTATATGATTAAAACATTAAGTTATAAAGAAACTGCAAGACTGTTGGATAATTCTCTTATTTGTGTGCTTTGAATACTCAGCTGTTTGGTTTCTCGTGTGTGAGCATAGATCTCACAGAACAAGTTGGTCCGGGTTGGGTTGGGCTTGAACCCAAGGACAGATGTTGGCCAGCAGCCACTCCAATGAGTGCATGTTTGGTTGACCTGAAGGATCGAGCCCTGCAGTGATTTCAACTCAGTGTAGTGCAGAGGATCTGAAACACATGACACTCAGAGTAGCTCAGAGACCACGTTTGGAGAGATTTGGGAGTTTGAGCTCACCTGACTGGAGCCGGTGTTACAGAGGTTCAGTACCAACATGGGGATCTTTGTTGTTCTGGATTCTCAGTTTACAATGATATAAAAATTAAAACAGCAGGAACCTGCAAATGCTGGGCATTTAAAAAAAGAAATCCTGTTCATCTACTAGTCACCTACTAATTGTTTCCATGTTTTCTGGTTGTAGCTCTCCATCCTTGACTCCTGCATTTTTAGAGGACCACAATGGAAATGAGCCTGGGACTTGTTTCATCCTTGACATGTTGCATGTAATATATTCTTCTGTTAGACATCTATGAAAAATACATACAAATTAGAGTGGACAACACCATATAAACCATGACCACATACCAGGATGTAAATGATTTTATAAGCTCTATCCTGTGAAAACAAGAGTGTGTTCATTTGGGAGTTTGACTAATTTAAACCCAGTGCTAAAAGGGGACCTTATACTGTGAGTGAGGATTAAGTAGTTGTTACATCAAAGAGAAAATGGAGGTGTGCAGCCTGTTTCCCACAGCTTCTTCTTACATTGGTTCCATCAGTATTTCAAACTGATCTGCTGTCAACAAACACCAAAAATTTGGAGATAGATTTGTCCTTTATTGGTGTCAGCAGTCTCAATGTGTGTAAATGTGCGATTTGTGAGTATAAAACACCTTCCAACAATACAAAGTAGATTTGTAAACTCACAAAATATATTTTTAAATACAGAATGGGTCTGCAAATACACAAGTTCCACAAAGTGTCTTTTTTTTTTTTTTTAATCTATGGAATTTGTGTTTGCAGCCATTTTAAATTAACTCAAGATTTTATGGATTTACTTTTATATTTGTGGAATGTGTAAAAAAACAACTTAATACTCTTGTGGAATGTTTATTTTTTGTGAAGTATTTTCTTATTTAATCTTTCTTAGGTGTCTTATATATAAAAACTACAAATTTGCAGGTAGTTTTCATTAACAGTAGTTGTGCTTAGCGCACTGAAAAACATTTCCTGTGACTACTTCATAATAAAAGTCAACTTCTTTTGCCAGTTACGCTTTTATTGTGAAGCTGCAGCAGTAGCAAATGTTTGTTTGCAATAGCAAGAACTTAATACAGCGCTCTAGAGATAAAAGCATCATATATGAATATCATTTCTTGATCTTGTTGTCACAAGTTAAACCAGTAGGAAAATTTCCTGACTGTGGCATCCCTAGTAGCCACAATAGACTAATTTTAGCAATGATGGAAAAAATTCTTACTTATCCCCTTTAAAAGACAAACTTGAGAAAAAACAAAAAAACAAAAACAGCCATAACAATTAATTTTTATTTTCTTTTATTTATCGTTTACAATTTTTGTAGGTGTTTATTCATTATTGTCAATCCTTTTGGCAAACATTAGTGCTCACTGTGTTCTGTACAGTCCAGTCCCATAATGTAGATTTAATTTTTCGGGAAGGGAGGAATGAGGCAAGAGCAAAGTGGGGTCCAGGCGTTTACAATTTATCCAGGTAGTTGTCCAGTGCTGGAACACCTTCCTTGAGACCCTTACGTTTGCGTGTTTCCGTGATGACGATGCCAGGCTTGCTTGCGGGGTCGGTTGGGTCTCCGGGGAGGATCTGCCAATGGTCGAACACACACTGTGGGAAGGCCTGGCCACCAGTGTTGGAACGAAGGTCAGCTGTGAAACCTGGGAACGGGCAGTGCAAAGCATTTTTAATACAGTTTCTATTACACTGCAGGTAAAAGGGCTGCAATGAGCCATAGTGGAGCGATCACAAATGTAGGAGTGAACATTTGTTTTCCTTTCTGTTTGATAGATACGTGCTTTCAGCATCATATAGTAGCTTAAACTACATACTCTGGGTTTGTAGGGCACTAAAAAAAATGCATGTGTGTGAACAACCCTTTGGTTTTAAACAGGCGAAAAACAGCCACAATAAGCTCATTACTTGCCCCTGGTGGAAAAACAATTATCTTCTGCTGTTCAAAGTATCTCTAGTTTTTAGTTTAGGTAGCAAAGTACTTGATGCAGTAAAAAAAAAAAAAAAAGTCTCTTGGGTTTCAGTAACATTATGCCTGGCCCTTCTTACAAACTTAGACCAATTTCTACAATCCAACTGGACATTGACACAACAAAGAACAAAAGGATGGCAAGTTGTGTTACTATTATTTCTGCTGAGATCATGCTACGTCTGATAAAATCTGCATTAACTAAAGGAGTGTGAGTATTGTACACTTGACTGCTTAAGACTACATATCCGAATCAGGTGACAAAATGACTTACCAAATGACTCCATGACAGGCAGGTAAGCCTTGGTGACGCGCATGGGTGTTCCCATAACAGAGACCTCCTCAAACACGTGGCCACGCCTCCTGGTTAGCACACCATAGATTCCACCTACAGCAGCTGCAGGACACTGAAGTAGAAAGAAAAGACTGAGTCATACAGACATCACTCGCACTTTTGAAAGGACATGCAAGTCAAGGATGGAAATAACAATTCTGGTAAACACAACGTCTAATGCAATAACCTTTGCAACCTCTGTGCCCTGCCAAACCTGGATGGGTTGGGTAAATAAAACAAATCAATTACAAAATATATCTCCAGTGGCAATTACCTGGATCTCCACCAGGTAGACAGGCTCCATTACTTTGGGCTCAGCTGTGAGCTGACATGCATACAGAGCTCTGCGAGCTGTGGGAATAATCTGACCGCCACCACGGTGAATAGCATCTGTATGCAGAGTCACATCATGAATGTCGAAGCGAATGGCACGCATGTTCTCTTCACAGAGGGCACCCTGAAGACAAAATTGAGACATCAATTGTAGATTTTTGAAAACGCATTTCCAGAAAAAAAACAAAAAAAAAAAAACAACTTGCTTTTTAAACCTACAACCTGATACAAGATCTTTCCACAGCCTGACACTGTCTTAGCTGAGTGCAATGAACAGCTATAGCTTGCTTAATCTGGATTCCGTACCTCCTTGACTGCCCACTGGAACCCAGCCACAACGCTGTCCTTGATCTCATTAAGGTACTGTACTCCCTTGGTCACATCCACCAAAAGGTTGGGGCCAGTTCCGTCAGGTCCAAAGCACCAGATTTTTCTGGCCTCAGTGACATCCCATTCATACTTATCAGCAAGGTAGCGGGCGCGGGCCTTCAACTCCTGACGACTGGACACATCACCTTTCTCAATATCCTCTGCCAGGCCATCTTCGAAGGGACGGGCCTTCATGAACAGACGATTGTGCTTGTTGGGTGACTTTGACAGACACACGACACTTGATTCTTCGCTGACGGTCTCCCTGTAGGACACCACTGGATCAGATTTCTAAAAAGGAAACAAAAAAAGGAGGGGGTTCAATGCAGAAACGTTCACTTTATGGGATAATACCAGAATGACATCTTTCACCCTCGCCCATTCAATTATTCAATTTTAATTACCTTGAGTGGAATGCAAGCATGATCCTCCTCCAGATCCTTCAGACAGATCTCCAGATGCAGCTCACCAGCTCCAGCAACGATATGCTCTCCAGATTCCTCAATGATGCACTGCACCATAGGATCGGACTTGGACAGACGCTTCAAACCCTCCACCAGTTTGGGCAGGTCAGCAGGGTTTTTGGCCTCCACAGCAACTCTCACCACAGGGCTGACACTGAACTTCATCACTCTCATGTTGTGTGCGTGCTCGAAGGTGGTGATTGTTCCAGTCTTGACAAGGAACTGGTCCACTCCAACCAGACCCACGATGTTACCACATGGCACATCTTCAATGGGCTCAACATAACGACCCATCATCAAAATGGTCCTAGAAAAGAGCAACGTGTGTGTGAATGGCAGGAAAAAAATAAAATAATGTGAACAATATCTGAAAAACTGACTTTGGATTGAAACCAACCTCTGAATCGGCTTCAAGTAGAGGTCGTCCTTCTTTCCAGGGACATAGTTTGGTCCCATAATGCGCACTTTCAGGCCAGTGGAGACAGACCCAGAGAAGACGCGGCCAAAAGCATAGAAGCGACCCTTGTCACTGGTGGGGACCATCTTTGAGATGTAAACCATCACGGGAGCCTTGGGGTCGCAGTTCTTAATACCTGGTTTAAAAAAAAGGGGGGGGGGGGGGGGGGAGTTCAACTACTAAGTCCAATTACTACAAATCCAAGCCAAATCTAGCTTACTGCCCAGGTCTCACCATGAGCAGTAATTTTAATTATTCTTGTGCTGTGCATGTTCAAACGTATTTCTGTGCAATTAAGCTTCATACCCATGGCGGCCTCATCGTCTCCAGGTCCTTCATAGAGCAGCTCGCAGCGGTACTTCTGAGCAGTGACGGGGGAAGGCAGGTGGATGGCGATCATTTGCAGAAGAGCTTCTCCGGCCGGCAGCCAGCGACGCATCACAGCCTTCAGGAGAGGCTTACCCTCCTTGTCCTTGTCTTCATTATCCAACTTGATTTCCAGCTTCTGGATCAGTTTGGCAGTTTCCTCCTTCTTAAAGTTCATGATGGCATCAAACACCTGAAAAGAAAGTAAATTCAATTAGCAGAAAGCAGTTTCACATGACCAAGGCAAGGATGTGAAAGCAAGCCAGGTATTTGTGCCCTGCTCAGAGTGAAGGTAATCATCACTGGTTACTCAGGTCAAAGTGAAGAATTTTCAAATCATCACTTGCAGGCCCACACACCAACTTATTTTTCTCAACATTTACAGATCCTGAATAATTGTTTTATCACTTTGTTATTTAAACTATGTTGCTTTGTTTTGTAACTGCACTGTACCGCAACAATATCTAATATAAAATCAGTAATGTTACCTTGAAGATGGGGTCCAGGATAAGAGCAACAAAGGTGCGGGGATACTTGGTGCCATCAGCTCCAGTAGCGGTTTTGAGGAACTTTCCAGCGGTTGCATCGAAGTACCTTAAGTGGTAAGTTGGAAAGATTTACAAATACAATAGTCAGATAAACAGCTGTGTCAACAACAGGACCAAATTCTGTGCAAAAGTCACTTTTTAACACAAGATACTTTCCGTATGCCCCCGTCCTCTATTGAATGTGAGTTGTGTGTAATGTCCATCTCTGCTATTTAGCTCAGTTCCCCAATTGCATACACCTAAATTAATGAGTTTGAGAGACATACCTATCACCCCACAGCTTCTTCATCATATCTTCCACCTTCTTGCAGTGCTCAGCCGGTGACATCTGGGTGTTGCCCTTGGCAGCAAACTTGGCTGCATACATCTCAGCAAACTGCTTCAGGGTGAAAGCCCAGCCATGGAGTCCTGAACCAAAGCCAACAGTACCGACGACTGGGTCGACCTTGATGAGGTGACAACATACCACATAAGGACTTGTGTACATTTTAGAGATTTTTCAATTAAGGTTTAAGGTAAACATGTTTCGTTGTATATGCCAATTTTAATTTGAACACATGACTAAAGAAACAAAAATACTCTAATACACTAATCTTTAGTGCCTGAACAGGAGCTGGATGCTCCCATACCCCATACCAAAGAAGCTGCACCACAAACGTAAAAACTGAACTGACCTTGGGTCATTATTATGGGTCATTATTACCATCCATATTTTAAACTCAATCCTTCATTCCAAAACCTCCATGTGTCCGGAATCAGACTGATAAAATAAGAATGTCTTTTATGGTTGTTCAGAGCGGTGCAATCGATACATTAAGAAACAGGAGTGCATAACCGTGACTGTTTTGTTTGGAGATGCACTGGATAGAAGTTTGAGCCATAGATCGCAGTGATCCAGACACAGGCCAGTTTGTTGCACTCAAGATAAAGGCTCAGCCAGCCACTTACCATGAGGTTGCCCATGGGTCCATTCTCATCTTCTCCGTAAGTGGAGATGATGACATTGACTGACTCCACAATACGCTGGAAAGTCTGGTAAAGGTCTTCAGGTTCAAGCTGCAACTCCAGCAAGGCACGGTCCATCTTGTTCATCATCAGGACTGGCTTGATGCGCTCACCAATGGCCTGACGGAGCACTGTCTCAGTTTGCACACAAACACCTGACAGGGACACACAATGAGACTATTCAACCCATGGGAAAGCAGACCAAGGTGTTGGAGTCATTTCACATAACCAGAACAGGAAACATAGTATTAAGGACATTGGCAATAATTTACATAAGAAAAAAAATATTTTGTTTTCCTTTAGCACATGTACATTTTAATGTAAATATACTGCTTCTTAAAAAGAAAAAGAGTGAACTTTGAAAGTGGTTTTTTTTTTGCCTTGTGGACTGAGAATAAATGTGCAATTGAAAAATGGAGAATCTAGTTGGAGTGTGCACATCGGCTTCTGACAACTGTACAGCCTTGTACTTACCAGACACACAATCCACTACAACCAGGGCTCCGTCAGTGACACGGAGAGCAGCAGTCACTTCTGAGGAGAAGTCAACGTGTCCTGGTGAGTCAATCAGGTTGATCAAGAAGCCAGCACCATCCTTGGACTGCTTAATGAAGGCCAAGTCATTTTCGGACAGCTCGTAGAAAAGGGAGATGGCTCTGCAAGTCAGGACAACTTGTTAAAGATTTCAAATGTCACTAAACTAAAAATTCTCACTCAAACACTGCCCAATTAAAAATACAACACCAAAACAAAGTAAAAAATGAACAAAATACAATGCAATTCACAAATTAATTTTGTTGCATTCGCTTAGCCAAGACAGGAATGCCCATGTTGAGTCATTATAGCTGGGTGTGTACACAACACACAAGAGAATGATGTCAGTGTCTGTGCTTAACTTGGCCTTTACTCTTAGTGAGTGACTGCAAATGGTGGAACGAAAACAGCAATATTTTGTTGTCCTTGTAAATATAGTGAAATAACTAACAGATGTTCAGTAGGTGACTGAAAAGGTAAACACATCCTTCCAACCAGGATTATACCTGATTGTGTGTTTGACTGGTTGAAAGAATTACAACAGTGAGACCGCCAAGGAAGGATAAACCTTTTACTGCAAATACATTAAAAACCCCAGTTTAAGAGTGCAGTTGAAAACATAAGATACTTACGTTGACTTGATGGTAATGCAGCGTTCCTGTTCATCTTTGCGTGTGTCGGTAAAACGGGTCTCTCCAGCACGGGCTGAGGCAATGATGCCAGCCTTTGACACAAGGGAGTCTGTCAGGGTTGACTTTCCATGATCGACGTGCGCAATCACAGACATGTTACGGATGTTGGCCTTCTTGTCCATGATGGCACGGATCTGGTCGACGGTAAAGTTCACCTGGGGGAGAGAAATCGGATTAGAACATTCACAAACTAGAAAACACGCATGACCTCATCCATGAAAAAACACTGCCCGCATGTTAACCAGTCTTGCCAACTTACAATGTAAGACGTTTATGTTTACTATGCACTTCTGATAAGCTATGGGTGTTACTAATGTCAATGTGCTTCACGTAACAGCAGCTGCACCCACAGCATATCGGGAACTCCTGCTGACTCAACGTTAAATGCTCTGCTCTTTTACCCAGGGCGTCATCCGCCATCACCACAGCTGACGTTATTGTCATCTCTATGAGGCAGACTTTTTCACAACCCCCTGTCTGTATTAATTAATATACCTATGGACAATAATGTGCCTCGAATATATTGACAACATACCCCACTTAGCGTTAGTAAACAGAGATTCACACTAGCAGCACCCGGCATAATATGTCGGCATGAATAGGCCACGTGTACAGACTCTAGCACTAAGCTAGATGCTAACATTAGCTTGATAGTTGAACTAGCCGGCCGGGCCGGCAACACGAAATGCCGGTAATTTATTCCCTAGCCCGTTACAACATCAACAACACGATAATAACCCAACCGTACACTATGCTTAAAAACTAACCAGCCCTACTACAGATACTTTTAGTTTAAAACGGTATAAACTAAGATTTCCGGTGCATAACAGCTAACGTTGGAGCAGAGAGGCGCCGCTACAAAAGTTAGCCAGCCCAACACCGCAACGTCACCTAACGTTAGCCATGTCAACCTTTACGAAATAGACTCAGTCGGCAAATAACCCCTAAAAACGCCCATAACGTTACATACTATGAGTCAAGCTAAGGAACAAACACAAAACTGCTGGAAGAAACAAATCAGAGTCGGTTTTCTAGAGTCTCTGTGGTTCTGTAGCACTAGCGGTACGGATGACAGAATGGCTGCCATTTTGATCAAAGCACAATCCAACGGAGTTGACATGTAAGCAGCATAACATCCGTAAAATGCTCATCGGGACATTAATATTAACGTAAAGGACACCTTGTCTGTCTAATAATTCGTTAATTACTTAGAGAAATCTTATCAACTCACCATTTTGACGGATGGTTTTGGATCCGCTTCGTGGCGAAAGGGACAGGAAATTTTACACTGCCCACCTCACGAGGGCATAGGCAGGGAAGAGATCGCTGACGTCAGAAAATGGGGATTTATAGTACGTGCGTCAAGCTTACGTGTTCACGTACTGATGTTACGCTTATCCATGACTATGGCACGCTATAAATCTATGGGCACACTGCTGTTACTGCTGCTGCCCAATAACGCAGGTTTACTTGTCGACAAAGTCAGAGTTTGTAGTTATTCTTTACATCCTCATAACTTCCTCCTGACTAGATAGATAGATAGATATGTAACATGTTAAATATGCTTACTTTTATTTGTATTTCTTTCTTTCTTTACTTACTTTTATTTTTGTTCATTTATTATTATTATTATTGATTTATCTATCTATCTTATTTTTTATTTTATTTTATTTTTAACGGAATGCTTTGGCAATACCATACATTTGTTCATGCCATTAAAGCTATTTGAATTGAATATATAGGCTATATATATATATATATATAATTTTTTTATTTTATTTTTATTTTCTTATTCTTAATGAAATTTATCCCAGAATAACATACTACCACTATAAAACAAATGTGCAAATTTGTTGAATGCAGTGAGGTAGAATGGATGGATAAGATGTGCAAATTTGCCATGTGCAAGGTTACTGAGGAGCAGCATAGTGAAAACATAGTGGAGTTTGGTTTGGACAGGAAATTATAAACCTGACAGAGTACAGAGTTATTGCTTTTTTTTTTATAATGTAAGAATTTAATAAATTGCATGATTTTATTTTGCACAGCAGTTGATTTTATGATATTATACATAATATTATCTTGTCCTTTCAATAAAAAAAAAATTCAAATCACATGTTAGAACACCTTCCCACCTTATCCAAATTAAAGAATTAGTTTTTTTCCCCTTTATAGTCAGGGGTTGGCAACCTTTACAATCAAAAGAGCCATTTTTGGCCAAAAAAGAAAAAAAGAAAAGAAAATCTGTCTGGAGCTGCAAAACATATTTGAGCCTTATAATGTCAGTAACACAGCCTATTAAGTCTCAGTTAGCCTTTAAATATTACTAATTGGTGTAAATGAACATTGATTGATGTTTTGCTACAAGGTGACTACTCTTCAGTGGCCTATTTATAATAATTTGGTAATTTTACTTTGCAGAATTAGCAGTGAAAGCAAACTATTTAATTAATTAAGCTATTTAATTCCCAGTTTTCGTTTTTAGGATTTGGGATCCATAGTTAGTCTTAAGACAAGCCACTGCTGTTAGAGTTAAGCAAAATTTGTAGAAAAAGGTGCTTGGCCATAGAATTTGAAAATCAAAATGTTAGAAAAAAGAATTTCCATAGAATTTTTGTCAAAGCCACAGGGAGCCTTGGAGGGGACCTTGGGGAGCTACATGCGGCTCCAAAGCCTCAGGTTGCTGACCCTTGCTCTAAGTGGCCGTAGCTTCATTTATTTACCTGAATTTAATTTTGGGGAACCTAATAGCTTCAACAAAGCCCTTAAATGCAAGGGTGTCAAACTCATTTTAGTTCATGGGCTACATGCAGCCCAGTTTAATCTCAAGTGGGCCGGACCAGTAGAACCATTGCATAATAACTTATAAATGATAGCCCCTTCGAACTTATGTAGTGTCAAGAAGTACATTCTGAAAATGTTCATCCATTTACAAAACAAATGATGAGCAACCTACAATATCCTAAGAAAAGTATGTGCAAATTCACCAGTATGTTTCAGCTTTTACAAATTCAGTCAGTCTGATACAAAGTATTTTGTACTGAAGCTACTGGTTGACAATATTTTGGCTGCTGGCTTTTCTTTTGGAATGTTTCCATTTGGTCTGAATCGTAATACACAGTTTGAGTGCAACACAATAAGTCCAACATGTCAGGGATTACATGCTTGTATCAAGCAATCTTCTCTGTTTGATCAATAAATGCACCTGCTCTGTAGTTAATCACTGATGAAAAGAGCAAACCAAAACTAGATTATTATGTAACTACATGAAGTCTCACATTATTGTGAGTATAAAATGATCACTGAGGAATATTAATGTTGTGTTCTAAAAGGGAACTCTGGCCCAAATCTGTCATGTCTCTCCAAACAAGGAAGTGGGCAGTGGACCAAAACTCAAAAGTGTGGTTGAACAGATTAATAATGATAATAGAATAATAATGATTACTTTATTTAGGGCACAGAGACTGTTCCAGAGTGTATTACATAAAAACAGACAATCGTCTATGAACAAAAATATGATATAATAAATACAATATATATATAAAAAGACAGGAAATACCCGACACTACATTATGCAGGTTCATGGAAAAAGACATAATTCAATAAACAAGCTGGAGAGCCAGTGGCCCTACAGTCTCGATCAAAAGCTGACTGAGCTGAGGGTTGGCCAAGGCCTGGATAATACCATTTTCTGAGACAGAGAGCCTGCACATTTATCGATATATAGGATTTTGTATTAAAGCAGGGCAGGGAGGCACATCAACATTTACAAAACATTTGGCTGGCACTGCACCATCATGGAAGTTTAAGAAGCAGTCTCATTCTATCGTTATAGGCCACATTAGGTCGTTGCATGTCCTCCTGTAGGAGCGCCACAAGTGGGCAGTATATAGCAGGGTACTTGATTAAAATGTGAGGACTAATCATCAACTGAGTACTAATGATAAAGAAAATACCAAGAACAGTATATTTTCAATATTAAAAATGGGAGGATTCATTTTGTGAGGGCTAGAGATGCCGCAGAGGACTGGTGCATTGCATTGGTCCCCTCCACTAGAGACATGAAGGTAGTGGAGGTCTTTTATTTTGACAAGTTTAAAGACCGATACACCATAAATCAATGCAGAAAAGGCACCAGAATCAAGTGTTTGATGCTTAAAATTTTCTGACAGATTGACCCCCTGACCCAGTGTTGGACATGTGTCCCCAATGTTGAAACAAAACCTTCACTTTTGATTTCCATCAGATATTATGTGGTGTTGGTCTTGAACTTTTATTGATTTTCTCAACAAGTAGAACATCAAGATAGTATACTTAATGCACATATCTGCAAGGGTACTTAAACCAGTCAGGAAAAGAAATGGAAAGAAAAATAAAACACAAATGGGTGATGATTACAGAGGGTTTATGTGTGCTGTAGTGAGCTGTGGGTCTACAGGTTAAACTAGACAAAACAGAAAGAAATATTGGTCCTTTCACGTTGCTTCTGGAGTCTGTCTCAAGATTCTTAAAAAAAAGGAGGTATTCTACGAATAGTATCCAGTATGGCCTTCCACAGTTGTTGCTCCTCATTATAAACATCAGAAAGGTTAGGCTGCTCCCTCCATGGAGATCATCTCCAGAAATGATTGAGGCCAAAGTTCCTCTTTCAGCTGGGCTGCATAAGTCTTTTAGCGGTCATGCATCCAGTTGTTAAAATTTGTGTATTGTGTTTTGACCAGTTTCCTTTAACAGTATAATTGAAAAGACACAATGCTGGGTCACAGTGAACAGTGTAGCCAATAATTTTTCCCAGGGATTGCGTAACATATTCTCAGAGGCACTCCATTGTTCTACTGACGATTTGTTGATCAGTTTGTATAATTTTGATGCATTTTTGTCTTTCTGTCTGACCATTGATTTTTTAGTTTAATCTCAGTTTCTGTTATCTTGGGTATGGTTACAGCTTTCCCTAAATATCTGGTCAACTGTGATCTTATTTGTGAATATTTAAGAAAATCCTTCTTAGCAATTCCATGTGCAGCTTTAAGCTGATCAAAAGTTCTCTTGCTTGATTTGTTTCCCCCAGCAGATGGTGCCCTAGCTTCACTTCCAGAAACTCCAGCTTTCAGCTCACCAGCACCATAAAACAAAGGTAACACTCAGCTGTGTTATCGAGATAATCATTTCACCCTATACTGAATTAAACAGTGATTATGTTCCACTCAAGAGGTTAACTTTACATTTCTTCCCGGGCTCTATTAGGGTAAGGGAAAGCCCTTTATGTCTTCTTTATTCATGCTGGAATTTATGTGCCATTAGCGTCCAATTAAACTACCCCAACTAAAAGACTCTTGTGTAGATTTAATTGAACCTGATGTACATTTGCTTTATAACCAAGGCTTTCCTCAGCTGTGTGACTGTTAAGTACATATAAAGTGAGGGAGAAACAACAAAATAAGCTGTGTGAAGAGCTTATGGTTTGGCGGAGAGGGAAATCACTGAGGGCTGCTGTTTTGTTTGCCTTCAAAGGATGTGTTTGCTTTAAACTCTGTGTGTCAATAAACAGTGGGACTGACCAAGAGTACCGTTCTATATCAAAAATCATTTTCAAGAATCAGGAAATTTCTTAATTATAACGCAGTCTTCAGGTGAATGGGTTTCCAGTACCCTATGTATATATATATACTACATGTATAGTCTCCATACTGCATAATGACATACCTCCATACATTCAGCAAAACATAGGTTAAACATTAGGAAACTTAATCAACTGCAATTCATTTTTCTGAAGAGGTTTTTCTCTATGACTTCCATTCAACACTCAGGGTTACCTTCAGCTGAAGTTTTCATAACCATGGAAAATGAAGTATGCCTGCATAATACCCAAGGATGCATGCATCAGGATGGTCCTTGACTAAGATGCTTCCTATGTCATTGATAATAAATTGAATTACTTTACTAGTTTCCTTACAGCACATAGAATGCAGAGTACAAAGTTTTTCTTTGTGGATTGTTGAATCACACTTATGAAGCGATTACCAAGCTATACCATTTTTTCACCAAAGTTAGTGTGTATGTGGGTTTTTTAAATGTGGGAAAATCATAGACTCTAAGAATAATGAACATAGCTACCGTGACATCACCTATTGGTTTGCAGATCCCTGTTTTCAAGCCGTTTCGACCGGCACCATCGTGGATTTTTGGAGCCCCAAGTGACCATATTTGGATGAGAGGACAGAGCTGTGGAAGAGTGAGGGGTGGGTCTGACTGCAAAGCCGAGGACACTGTCCACAGACAGCCTGTCACTCAAAGCAGCCCAGCCTTAACTACACATAACACATTCATTATTTTTCAAGTAACAAGCACTAAACAATTTAGGGTGGGACAAAAGCCATTTTGTGACATGCGGCAAAAGACCACTGCTTGGGATCAAACCTGGGCCACTGCTGAGGACCAAGCCTACATGAGGCACAAACTCTACCTGGTGAGGTAGAGATCATCCCAATTATGCATTATGCAATTGAAGCCTTAATTAAACATAAACAGATGGATTATATAAAAATTCACCCTCTGTACAGTTGTCATGAAGTTATATAGACCAAAACCCTTTTTTGTACCAGGCTGTAAACATGAAGTAAAGTTGGGCATTTTAACATTGGTATCTATGAGGATTGGCTCGCTTCCAGAGCCAGCCTCAAGTAGCCGTTCAAAGAACTGCAGTTTTTGGCATTTCCATGTTGGCTTCATTTTTCAGCCCTGGAGGTTGCCACTCAGGAAAAACAAGCCTGGTCTCACTCCAAAGTGGTTTAAATCCGATGCTTGGGCAGTGACTTGCAGCGTCAGAAACCAACAAAAAAAGGCGTCCTTTAATATTGGCATGATGCGCTGCCCGTTGCTGTTATATAGTTTAATGGTCTGACTGGGGCGGGTAGGAGGAAGGGGTGGTGGATAGGTCCAACAAACACAAACTTTCACCTGGGAGAACAGTGTTCGCATCCTGAAAGATTCTAAAGCCAAACCCTGTTCTTTTTTCCCCCAAAACCTAACCATGTGTTTTTGTTGCCTAAAACACATGGTTAGGTTTTTTGAAGAAAAAAAATGTCAATTTGCGGTCTTGTACCAACGTAGTGCATTTAACTGTATGTAAATGGTAAATTTCCTGAAATTGGAAGTGTATTTTGAAAGAAGACAATGGATGTAATAGGCAAAACTTGAATGTCAACAACCAACACACCCAGGATACCTTGCACATCGTATGTGGACGTGAAAAGTCCATGACCAAACCTCAATATGTGACGAGGTCAGAGTGAGAATGTGTTGGAAAAAAACACTAAAAACTAGAAAAGCACTCAGAGAGTGCAGACCTCCGCCAAGTAGGTGATATTCCCTCCCCCTCTACATCAGATTTTGCAGCCTGCATCACAATTAGGTTATTTGCACCACTATCATTATTAGGTTATATAGAGTATGCCTTCACCATGGAGACACTGTGGTGTATTTATTTCGTTTTTATTTTGTACCAACACAGAATATAATGGGTTTTTTTTTTTTCCGCTTTCTTTTTTTCCAACACAGAGCATTAATTTCAACTTTAGAATTACAACAATATTTAGCAAGTAGAACAAGACGTGCTTTTCGGCCACCAGATGGCGCTATTTTCACCGTCTCATTAGAAATTGGAATTGCTGCTGAGGCTGTCAGATGATAGACTTTATTTATTATTTTATCCACGTTGCTTCAACCGATCATCACCAAAATTGTATCATCTGTTCCTTGTACCATTATCCACCTTTCTTGAAAATTTCATCAAAATCCAATCATAACTTTTTGAGTTATTTTGCAGAAAAACAAACAGACAAACAGACCTCATCAACATCAGATAGATTTCTTCTTAGCAATAGACACTAAAAATAAGCAATAGACTGCCTGTTTTCTTTTTCTTTTTTTTTTTTTGCTGATGAATAATGGTCAGTGGCATGATGGCTCCAGAAAACAGGGTTAGTAAATAGTAGAAAGCAGCATGGAGCCCAGTAATTATGCTACAGGGGTTTCATTTTTTAATGAAACCTATTCAGTCTCTCTTTCACACTTCGTACCTACTAATTTTGAACGATGTTTAAGCATTACTTTGACGTACGGAAATTTGTGGTGGCGTGTCATTGTATCATGCCTGAAAAAAGGGGTGATAATCAACGTGTCCACACAGGCATTGTATTTCCATCACTCCCAATTGGGGGCTATCGGAGCAGAAGCTTATAAATATCTGTAACTACTGCAGGTTCATTCGTCCCGGGAATGAATGTTGATTGTAACATTTCCCACTGAAATACAAACGCTAGATGTTGGTGAATGATAGTTGTTTTGGCCAGTGGGAAAGGGGCCTAAAACCACCTTGGTCTTCTATGAAATCTGACTATAGTTCAGTTACATTAACCACAATCTTGAAACCAATCAGCTGTTACTCTAAGACAATAAGCCTCTGAGGGCAATATTTCGGGTGACTTCATCTCCCATATGCCATTTTGGCTAATATGTATGAACAGATACCTGCATATGAATGTAGATTCATAAAAAAAGCCAATGTCAGATGTTTGCCGATGGGTCCTAAGATTGCTTTCTGGCCAATGTTCTGCCTCGCCACATGGACTGTTTACCTGTTTCTCAAGCGTGACTGGTCAATACTACTGGGACTACAAACAGACTAAACCAGAATGCTTCTGACACCAAAATCTTGTTCCGTTGCTAACGCATTCTATATACCTTTGCAGATATACGTTAATACAGATTATTACCATGTAACACCACCTTGCAGATGTGTCACTTGTAAGTAACAAGTGTCACTAAATCAGCTGAAGCCGTGACTTAACACGAGTGTTCAAATCCTACTTCACCTACACCTTTCCTTTTTATAGATAAAAAGCACATATAACTTCCTGCCACAGCAAATCAATATTTGTGAGACATTTCATTGTATCTGTGTGGTGCAGTTGTATGTCAGCTATGTCAATATGGTAGAAATGAATAGGTGGATGAGTAACAAAGACAGGATGATTCAATCCTCATCGGTAAACGGGTGAATGCAAACATTATTGCGTGCACAATGCTGAAGTATTTTTCTTTGCTGCAATGGCAAAGGTCAGATTAATAACATCCTGAGGATTCACACACCACTGTGTGATGAATTGTATAGACAGTGTCACTGAAGCGCTCTCTAAAAGGCATTAAATTGTTCGGAGTCATATTCTGGGAGGAGGCTGGGGGTGGGGGGAAAAGATGGGTTCAACAGGAACAGGGCTAGAAAACAATTAAAAATGCACAGAGACGCGCTCAAAAACACAAACAAACAAAGTAAATTGAACAGTTTTGACAGTGTTAATTATCTGTGAGAGCAGGAAGTAAACTGTGTAAAATTTTCTCATTTAACGCCATCACACCTGATCTGCTTGTCTAGCCTTGTGCTGTCGCTCTCAGCGCGCTGTCATATCTGAAAACACTCACACAGAATGATTGACAGGGAGAAATGGCAGGCTGCTCAGCCTGAGTAATTGAATATGGATTGAAATGACACCAAATTTTTTAGAGGGGTATGATATTCCCCACAACCGTCCCTGGGAATGTGTCTTGTTAAAATTCAAAGTTGTTGTGCTTACTTTAAGAACAGTCAGTGTTCTGCTGCTACTTTGTGTGACAGAAAGAGACAGAAGTCTGACACACCGTATCCACATATTTGCTTCAGTCTGATCCCCAGAAATGCACGCAGCCCTGGAAGTTTTGTGATATATCCAGAGCCTCCCTCTCTTGTCTTGATCCTTCCCCTCATCTACTCCTCATATGAGAGCCCTGACATCGCACAAACACATCAGTGGTCTTACTTTATATTGAGACAAAGTATTTTGAGGAGAATATGATATTTTTAATTTGTTTACCGACCGATTGTCAAGGACAGGATTCTGTCCTGATCGTGGAACAGTGGGCCAGCTGTTTACCCTTGCGAGGCTGCTGGAGGGGTCATGGAAGTTTGCCCATCCAGTCTACATGTGCTTTGTGGACTTGGAGAAGTCTTGTGGGGGGTCATGTGGGGGGTTCTGCGGGAATACGGAGTACCGGCTCGCTGCTGTGAGCCATCTGATCCCTGTATGACCAAAGTGAGAGCTCAGTCTGCATACTCGGTGTAAAGTCAAACACGTTCTTGTGCGTTGGCCTCTGCCAGGGTTGTCTCTTGTCACCGATCCTGTTTGTGATTTTCATGGACAGGATCTCAAGGTGCAGCCAGGGGGAGGAAGGGGTCCGGTTTGGGCACCTCAGAATTGCATCTCTGCTTTTCGCAGATGATGTGGTTCTGTTAAGATAAGATAAGATAAGATAAGATAAGATAGAACTTTATTAATCCTGAAGGAAATTCAGGGAGTCCGCTATGTATACATTCACTCACACAAACATTCATACAGACACAATAAAAAAAATAAAAAAATAAAATATAAAACAAAACAAAAAAAACAAAACAATAACACTGTGACCTCCAGCATGCACTGGGGTGGTTTGCAGCCAAGTGTGAAGCGGTCAGGATGAGAGTCAGCACCTCCAAATCTGAGGCCATGGTTCTCTGCTGGAAACTGGTGGATTGCCCCCTCCAGGTTGGGAGAGTTACTGCTTCTAGCAAGGGAATTCAAGTATCTCGGTCTTGTTCACGAGTGAGGGTAGAATGGAGCGTGAGATGGATCGGTGGTTTTGGCAGTTAGGCACTGCGCTGGTCTGTCGTGGTGAAGAGGGAGCTGCAGGAAGGCAAAGCTTTCGATTTACTGGTCCATCTATGTCCCAACCCTCACCTATGGTCAAGAACTCTGGGTAGTGACCGAAAGAATGAGATCTTGGATACAAGGGGCTGAAATGAGTTTCCTCCGTGGGGTGGCTGGGCCCAGCTTTAGAGATAGGGTGAGGAGCTCTGACACAGGGAGCTCGGAGTAGAGCCGCTGTTCCTTCTCGTTGAAGCGGTCCGTTGAGGTGGTTCGTCCATCTGATCAGGATCCCTCCTGGGCGCCTCCTGCTGGAGGTGTTTTGGGCACACCCAACTGGTAGGAGGCCCCGGGGCAGACCCAGATCATGCTGGAGGAATTACATATCTCATCTGGCCTGGGAACGCCTCGGGGTCCCCCAGGGGGAGCTGAAAAGCGTTGCTGGGGAGAGGGACATCTGGGGTGCTTTGCTTGGCCTGCTGCCCCCGCGACCCAGCCCCGGATAAGCTGATGAAAATGGATGGATCCATAGATAGTTTACAGTCAATCTAACTCCTGAAAACAGGGGGAAAAACCTCATAACATTGTTTTTATATATGTTTAATGATTTTTTAGGGGAAAACTATACATAAAGGGAAGAAACTCAGGAATCACACACTATAACTAAAAGAAGGAAACACAAATGACAAGACATGTTAGTCCCCCACTACATAAACCCCCTTGTAAGAATATTCAAAATATCCAATCCGATATAGGACATAAAAGGCTCCGATGTTCTATGAAACACATCATCTTTCGAGTGCAGGATACAGCCAAATAATCCAAGGAAATATAGGCTATTCAAGTATGAGCTAATGCCATTTCGTTGTAGCTGGGATTCTGTCTGATATCTAGTTCAGACGTATACACTTTCTTGCAGAGTGTTAGCAGTTTATTGAGTTTACCTTTAAACTTATTCATAATAAAACCATTTGATATACCAAGTAGCATGTATTTTGGATCATTTCTTAGATCAGTGGCTAAGATTTTATTTATCTCCTGTTCTATAAATCCCAAAATGTCTGTATCTTCTGGCAAGACCACAGGCAGTGGGTGAGACTGTCTGTCTCTATTTTGTGTCTTAAACTTAAGGCGTTGGAAAGGGGATATATGAGCTCTGTGTTGAGTTGAATAGCTTTAATTCTATTACTCTCATAGCACTGTTGATTTTATGTGCTTAAGAACCTCAAGATATTTTCAAAACATTTAAATACATTTGTACAATCTTGACTATAAATGTAAGTCAGAGAGAGAACACCAGCACTTTGTCCCCTGGAGCTTCTCCAAGGTATCATTATGGCAAACAGCAAGTATGCGCTATAAATAATACATGAAGCAAATAAACACACATTGTTCGCATCAAATAACAAAGTGGAATCCTGTTGTCATGTAACTGAAATGTATGACTCATTTTGACAGAAGTGACTCTTTTACAAAACGAGAACAAAAGTATAAATGTTGGAAACTTACATAACTGAACCCCTAAATGGAAAAAAAAATTCAGTTCAGTTCTCAGCAGCTTTCAGTACACTCACACACAGCACCAATGCGTAATGCACAGGAGACATAGAGCTAAACAAAGACAGCAAAGACAAACAAAACAAACACAAACACAGCACTTTTGTACCGGGAAGGTACGTGGTTTATGTGTCTAAAGGGCACTACATCACCAATACAGTTTCTTATAATGCTCAGTGACATGTTTGAAGACATACAGAAAAATAGTAATTTGTGTCTCATGTGGTTTTTGCATGAAACAAATTCAAATATCTTGTTGAAAATTCTTAAAATCACCCAGTCATTTGTAATAGATTTGGAAAGGACATAAATGATCAGAGAGCACTTATGTGTTGGTTTGAAGTGCAAAGTACAGACAACATATTCTGTTGGCTCATTTGGAGGACTGTTTGTTTGTCAGCACTATTGCCCACAAAAAACAGAGACACATAAGACGCTATGAAAAGAAGAGATAAAACTAAAGCTACACAGGCTGCAGCCAGGAGACGGTAACACTCTGTTTGACCTAGAACCAGAGAGAAGGGCAAAGCTGTGCAGCAGAGACCAGAATATGTTTGAGTTCAGGCCATCACAGCTGTGTGCAAGCACCTCTTACAAGTAGCTGGAAGTCAGCTAAAGGACAGCTTTGGTAATACCAGAGTCCTTCAGCTAGTGCTACCTCATGTGATCCACGTCCTTGCACTGGGAAAGTAACACATTCGTTGTTTTGCTAGTTGCTCAGTGTTAGCAGGGGATAAGCTCCGGCACCTTGTGCAGAATAAGCTGGTATAGATAATGTGTGGATTCTGTTTATTAAATACATAAACAGATTATTTGAGATTAAAAGCTCCATCGGCCAGTGATTTATTTGTTTGTATATGTAATTTGTGGGTTTTTTCCTTGGTATGATGAAGGGGAATGCCGCAGTACTGGATAATGATTGATATATCTAAATGACAAAATATGTAATTTATCAATTAGTTTTAAAATGAATCCTATAAACGACTTGTGGAGGCTTTTGATAACTAAATATATAAATACAAGTATGCTCAAATAAATGAGTAATTCTATAATTCTATAATAAAAGGCTTAAATAAATGAATAACTAAATAAATGAATATATAAATGTGTAAATATATAAATATTTATATAAATGAATAAATAAATATACAAATGAATTTCATATTTATGCACTTGATATCTATTTGTAGATTATTTATGGTGATAATTAAGCATTAAATTATATAATTATTTATTAATTAATTTATTTAAGCACATTATTACATATTTATGCAGGCCTATTTATGAAATATTAATTTATATAATTGTTTATTTTCTTACTTATTTAAGCATTTCATTGTATAATCATATACTTATGCCTTTATTTAAGTATTTAATTATATAATCATTTATGTCTTTATTTCATTTAATTAGTGGCTTGTTTATTTATGGTGACAACTAAGCATTAAATTACATAATAATTTATTTATTAATTAATTCAAGCACTTTATTATATAATTATGCAGGCCTATTTATAAAACATTAATTTACATAAGTATATACTTACTATAATTATTTTTACTCTCTTATTATAATAATATATAAACATATTATTGCATAATCAATGCCTTTATTTGACTATTTAATTGAATAGTTATTCATGTATTTATATATTTAGTTATGGCCATTAAAATCCTCCATACACATCAGCACTATAGGCACCACCAGGGATAAATTGTCACAAAGAAACCAACATGGACAGTTGGTATGAAATGAGACGCTAATCAGGTCTCTTGTGTGTCAAAGTCAGACTTTTTGTCTCCCCTAATTGGCTTAAGATGCTTAAACAATAAACCACTGCTGTCCATTTATTGCCTGGAAAGGACACAGGTCATTTTTCACATATCCCCATGAGATTACCTGTCAGGAAAATGTAAAAATTATTTAAATTATTTATTTTAAGCCATTTTGAGCAAAAGTGCTGTAGTGTTTCTGGAGAGGTCTATCTGGCTGTTTTTACAATAGCATCTTGGTATTTTAAAAAGATAATAAGCAGCTCCACTTCATCAACATGTTGTACCTGTAGCAGTGTGGCAGCTTTCAGTTTAGAGCAGCAGCTCCCCTGAGTTTTAGAGTCATTTACGTAGGTACTCTGGTGTGAAAATTTAGTTCTACTTTCGGCTGCAAGCAACACTACAGTCAAGCGCCCATAAAACCCACTCAGAGAACTCAAACTCAGTCTGAAACTTTGAAAAGATTCAATCAGAAAATACATTTTTGCAACTGTGATGAGTGATAAACAACTCTCTCTCTCTTGGTAATCAATTATTGTTCATTTTCTTGGCACCTGCGTAGCTCAAAATGAAAGTACAGTCAGCTCGGTTTGGGCAATGTTGGTGTCAGTGCTGCCTGTATTCCCTTTAAAATAATGTGATGTATGCTAATCATCATTTTAGTGAGTAATGACTAAACTGTGCATTATAAAGCCATTGATAAGGGTGACCTTTAAGTTGCTAGATTTTCATAACTCAATTGGTTGGTGTAGATTCATCCTCTCCCAGCAGCTTCCTTTGTAGTATTAGCTAGCCCTTTATTTCATCCTGGCGACCCTTACAGTGGACAGTTGGACCATTTTACCTTTGAAGAAAGGCTTCAGGGCATCAACTGCAGACAGAATGGGGAATCAGTCATTAATAAATGATCATGAATTCTCTCATTAATTAGCCTTCAGATCTGCAGTTACAAATGTTAGTAATAAATGGTTCTTCTGCTATAATAAGCCTGCATGTGAAAAGTTGTAATGTTGATAAATTGTTAATCTATGGATTTTAGATTAATGCTGTCTTCTTGATGAGTTAAAGTCAAAGCAGGTCATGCACCAGCCACCAGAACAACGTGACAACCCAAAGTGTTAACACTTCACTTCAACCCCCCATTTACCATTATAAGGCTCTATTTAAACATTCATGTGATATTTTACGAAAAGTTATGCACACGGTTTGGAATTAGTGCCAAGTACCAGTTAGGTGAGGCTTAGGAAAGTAATCATGATTGGGTGTCCTCATGTTATAGACTGTGACGACGGGACTACGTAATAACTCAGTGTTGACTTGTGGTTTCACACAGGACACAAACACTGATCCCCTGGGTCAGAGTCCTGTGTCTGATGACCCTTTCATCTTCGACCACCCTGACCACCTCCCTACCCAACTTTGTCAATTTTTATACTGATAAAAATAATGATAATAATAATAATAATGCATGACAATATAATAAAAAAGATTTTACAATATACAGTGTGTCTTGAAACCTTAAAAGAAAGTGGAACTGAGGATGCTGACAGCTGTTTTGTAAGCCTAAAGAGGAAAACGATGGAATATGTTTTGGTGATCATTGCTTTTTATCTTCTACAGAAGCAGTGATACTGGGCCGCAGTAGGGTGTTGGGTGGCCCCCCAACTGTTTTGTAATACACAATGAAATTTTTTTTTATTGTGTATTACTTTTAGGGTAAATATCTCGGACTTTACCCGACTCAGAATTTGTCTGTCGAATCAGATTCAGCCGTCTAATACGAATATCCAACTATTCATTCTATAGGTGCAAAGATAAAATGATTCAAAGATTGATTTAAAACTTAAAATTGAGTTGCAGTGCAGTGCAAGAAATGAATAAATATTTGATTTAATAAAAGGCAGCAGCAAACAGATAAATCTTCAACCTTGATTTAAAAGAAGTGAGAGATGATGCAGACCTGCTGTCTTCTGGGAGTTTGTTCCAGACATGTGGTGCATAACAAATGCTGCTTCTCAATGTTTAGCCAGCGGGACTTTCAGTGTGACAGCAGCATTCACTTAGTATCGTAAACAAGCTAACGGCGCCAATGACATGTCATATTAAGTATTTGTGAGCTGTAAATTCACCACTTCTAAGCAGAAGAGAGAAGATAATGTTATCTCGGAGCCTTAAAGGCCTCTCCTCCTCTGTGCTGATGCATTGTGTCCGCAGCTGTCTGTACCAAAGAGTAGCGGAAGATCAAGAGCGCTCACTCTGTGGCAAAATTTGGGGACCAAAACATCTCTAGAAGTATACTGCACAGCACACTGACTAGCAAACAAAAAACCCTAAAATAAGGTGCCAGAGAGTATTTAAAAAGCATCAAAGTAGAGCCTGTTTATTGAAAAAAAGTAGAGCATCCTCCAACCCCTCAACAGATGTCCAGGCTGAGTCCCCAGTGTCCTCAAATCCTAGAAACACCCTTGTTCACACCTGACCTGTGTGAAACTGCTGTAACCAGCCCCTGACCTCCTGTCATTTTGTTAAAGTGGCCCCCAGGCAGAGCAAGGTGAGTATGTCTGTTCTACAGTAACTCCTGAAGCAGTGTACAGCTCCTTCACTTCCATGTGACAGACCTTTGCATCATGTTTTATCTGTTCCACTGAAATCTATTAATGTGTTTAATTACTTGTCATATAAGTTAATCATTTTGGCCACATGTATGAATCCTCTTTCAAAAACTTAGCAGTAGCTTCTCATGAACAGGTGATTTTGGGTAGACTACTGTCCAACCTTCAGTCGCATCAAGAAGCTTTCCTCTGGGAGATAGGCGGCTTTCATCCGACAGCAGTAATCTGTCATGCTCCAGTATTGTTGCTCTCGAATCTCAAACTGAGAGGGCAGCTAAGGACTATATCTCTCTTCTTTCTGTCTCCCTCGCACTCACTGAATAAAGCCTCTGTCAACTCTCTCTGTGGCTGATACATCTAAATGCTCACCCTCCCGGATTTCTGACCGAACAGGTCAACATACCATGCGTGTGTTTACTTAGCTGAAGGGTCTTCTCAGCCTTTGAGTCAGGACTCCTGATGGGATTTACGGTGCAGATGAGGTCACAGAAGGTCTGTTTCACTGCATTTATTTGACACACTACATGTGTGAACAAGACACCACAACAAATATCCAAGGTCAAGAGTAAACTTTCAACCTCAGCTTTTAAGCCAACATGGAAAAGAAGTGTTGAGAAAAATGGAAATTTGAAAATTTACAGTTTCATGACAGCTGAGCTGGGGAAGATTATGTGATTGAAAGCTCCAGTACAGCTTCTTAGTGGAACGTGTGGTGATGTAGTTTAGTCTTGATGGATGCATCTGTGTGTAATGGTTGCAGCTAATCTTAACCACTTTATATACTGCTGGGTAGCTTAATGTTTTACAATGCATCATCATTTGTTTGCTAATCATTTTTTGTGCTGATAATCTGAAGCTGCAAATGAGCTCCATCTGTAAACAAATTAGGTTGCAGAGGAAAAAGTCGGCATTGTACATTTCTGCAGACCAAGAATATGTTACATTTGCACTTTTCATAAGTGTCAAATCAACGTCTCTACAGAGTTGACTTTGTCAGCTGGAGATATGGTGGATGGTGTGACACCTAGGGAAGATGGCTGCCAAAATGCAGACCACTACAGACCAACAAACAACAAAACCGGTTTTGATTTATCGAGTCATTGCTATGTTTCCAGCAGCTTTGTAGCCACCCATTGTGGGTGTTTTGTTGTGACCAGATGCTGTGTTTCCAGCGGCTTTTAAGGCACAAAAAGTTTTATTTGTTGTTGTTTTTCACCAAGACATTACTGCTTTTCCTGCCAGGGTTGTGCCCGCCGACCATGTACTTTAAACCAAAACATGATCTTTTCCTAACCGCAACCACATGTTTCTTGTTCCTAAATCTGTTCACATGTAAACCACAGTCTTGTTAAAATACAGTGTCAACACATCCACTACATAACAATGTGCAAATGTAACATCTTGGGGGTTCACCAACATTTTTTTCTGGCAGTTGACCCTTCGTTAAGTCCTGCCCCCGGACGCAGACTGGCCAATCATAACGTAGCATTGGGCCGACTCAGACCAGGGTCGGACAACAACAAAGCTGTGCTCCATTGACTCTAATGCAGTCATTTCAGATCTCCTTCATTTTCAGGCTGGTTTTGTATATTTGGAGCTAAATGTTGTGCCTGGGGCACGTCGTGTATTAATGATACTCGTTACCTGGAGAGGTTGGACGAAGATATACGTTTCTTCCCTGTTCCCAAACCAAAATCAAACCCTGAAAAGTGTAGGGTTAGCTAGCTAGCTACTGAAGATATAGCCTACTGAATGTATACACATGCTGCTTTTGCTTTCTAATGATTTTAACAGTGAAACAAAGACCGACCCTGCTGTACAGGAACCAGTGAAGGGAAGCAGGGAAACTTTGCTGATATTCAACCAGCTGTGTGTCATCACAGTGTGCGCAGATGAATTTTGTTTGACTTCCTCCACAGATCCCTGCCATCTGGTGGTGGAGGTCCAGGTGCTGGCAGCGGCACGAGGGTGAAGCCAAACACCGTTCATCTGCACACACTGCGATGCCACACAGCTGGTTCAATATCGGCAAAGTTTCCCTTTATATTCATTGTCTTCTGTGGCGATCAGCAGTGATGTGGTGGTTCACTTTTACACTGTGATCTGTAGTCTATAGTTCGGCTTTAGCTTCTAACTATCTTTGTCTTTTTAACCTGTTGTTGCTGCTGAGTCAGTTTGACATCCTGGATATATCCTTCAAACACAGACTGTAGACCCCTCTGTCTGCTTCTCTCTGGAATCACTGTGTCATTTTTCAAAAAATATGATAATATGTCTTCAGGGAGTGCAGTTAGTTACAGAGTGGGCTCCATGCTTACTCCGACAGCTTGACGGACCATCACAAAGGGGCGGGGCTTAGCGAAAGGCCAATAGAAGACGTCGCATTAGGTAGTTACCACGGGCCTCAGAGCACGCCATTTTGACGCAACCAAGTGCACGCTAGTTATTAGTTATAAGGCACACACACACACACACACACACACACACCACTGGCAACTGTAGGAAGGAAGGAATCTAATTTAGGGAGCTTTGCTACTTTTTCCTCCTGTTTGTTTCCCTCTTGTATTTTCTTACTGTCACTTTTATGTTTAAAAAGCAGATGTGCTCAGCTTGTCAGTCTTGACAGATTTTGCACCTAAACTAGCTACTGTATCATATCGTTTTGTCGCATGATCAAATTGAAACAACATACATGTTACCCAACAATCACCATTGCATGTCTGTTCATGAAAAAAAAAAAAAAGTAAAAGGCACTATTTTTAATTTAATGCGAGTTCTTCTTTGAACACAGGCGTAGATCTGAGCAGCGAGATCCGAGATAATCCTGTACAGCTGCTCCATCAATTTGACAATTTTGTTTGTCTAAAAACCCAACGACATCTAAAATCAAACAATATCAGTATACACAGATTATGGTTACCTTAGATCATACAGGCCCCCAACCATCCACAGTCATACACTGGAGCTGCACATGAATTTGGGAGTGAAAACATGATTTTTTTTACATCTTGCCTTAAAGGTCAATACCAATCATTTTCATTCAGTTTAAGTACCGTCAATTGCTCAAGCTGAGCCTGAATTTAAATTGTTTCATCCCAGATCATTACCTTGAAAGAATGACTTTAATGCTTGTTTGTGCCTACCAATGTGTCGGCTCCGCTCAGAAACATCATTAACGATAGTGTGAAATTTTATACTGCTTGTGCTTAGAACTAAATTATTATGCTCTGTTGCAGCAACATCTTTAGTTAATAAACTGACTCATGTTTTAGATTGTTTTCTCTCCCATCAAAATGAATAAGTGCTGTATTGTCTTTTGAGGCATTGGCTTGAAGTGTAGGCTGCAGACAGGAGTGAACAGTCTGCTGGTTTTGCTGTTTTGATCAAAGTCGTCACACAAATCTCGGCATTTTTTGTGGGTGTCTGACATCCGCGTCGGACACCCACAAAAAATGCTGTCATATCATATCAATAGGATATGCAGCCGGGCACTGGTGTGTAACTGCGCCCGATGAATTGGGGGAAACGTCACTGGACAACAACATAAGTAAAGGGAGCGAGAAGTCCGACTAGGGTGGGCGGGACGTGTGGTGGGTGGGTCCAACAATCATTGACTTTTACCTTGGAGGCTGGTGTTTGCTTCCTGTGTAAATGTAAAGCCAAACCCTGTTATTTTTTTCTAAACATAACCATGTGCATTTGTTGCTGAACGAAAAAAAAACATCAATTTGCAGTGTTGTACCAATGTAGTACATTTATTTTGAAAGAAACTGTATGGAAACCGTACATTTCCTGTAAAAATGGAAGTGTGTTTTGATAAGACACACTGCACATAACAGGCTAAAGCTGACACGGCATCCCAGAACATCTACAACAGATGCACCTAGGCTAACTTGCACATCATATGTCAGTGTCGAAAGTCCACGACCAAGCGACGATATGTGACGAGGTCAGAGTGAGAATGTGTTGTTTAATCCTACAGTACTTCATCTTGAAAACAAAAAAACAAAATCCAGGTAAACTGCCTTTCAGGAACCTCCAGGGAAAACTGTTTTATTGTTTTCTTGTAAATGCAGCTGGCTTTGCCCCACTGAAAATCAAATCCACAGAAAACCTTTTATTTATTGCATCTACTTTTTTCTTAACATATAGCCTTTACAGGGCACTGCAGATATAGTACAGATAAGACACAGTGGTGTTCACATGATTGAGAGGAGGTGGATTCATCTGTGAGTCTGACTCACTTGAAATTCTACACAGTTCTCTCAGACAAAGCCCTAACATTCTTCTTTCAAAATATCTTCTGTGATTAAAGTAGTCTGACTCACCAGACATAGACTGCGACGATAAGCCTGCCATTAGCCAGTTTTTGAGGCCAGTGTTCTCCTTCCTTTCTGTCATCTGTATGTGACTGTTTTCAAAATCCCCTTCACTACGGAAAACAACGATAACAACCGCCTCTGGGCTAACAATCTACACACAGATAATGGCACATTTGATTTGAAAGATTTGGATTGTGCAGTTCGACATGCCTGCTTTGTTCTTTCAGTGAATTGTTGTAAAGATCTACAGTGAATTAAACAACTAGTGAATGCAACTCGGAAAAGCCCAGACTCTGTCTCACAGGACTCTCATTGCCCAACGTTGATCAGTTTTCTGACACGGCCAGTCAGAGTTGATTTATAAGGGCATCGTCACTGCATCCTGGGCGTAATGCTACCCAAGATGATTGTGATTGGTTTAAAGAAATGCAAATAAGCCAGAGCATTTTTCCCCTACAGCAGAATAATGTGGACCTTTAGACCTTCGCCACTGTGCACTTACACGTAAAACGCTGTGGAGGTAGGTCTGGCTAAGCAGGACTTTAATCAAACAAACCAGTTTAGTGGCATTGATGAAGTTATGCACAATCTATATTTCGCTTTTTACCAAGCACATTACTGCATGGACAACACAGGGGGTCATTAACACTGTCACCTCACAGGGAGAAGGTCCAGGGCTCCACAACCTTCTTCCTGTGGAGTTGGCATGTCATTTTTGTGTTGACGTGGGTTTCTCCTGTGAGCTGTGGTTTTATCTCACGGTCAGAATGTCTTCAAACAGACTTCAAACAACCATTTTCATTTCGCTCCCTGATGCACAGAAACCAAACAGTGAGATGGTGTCTGATATAACATGTTGGTTTTTAAGAATGCAGATGTTATCATGATAAATGTTTTCATGGCAAATCCTGTTGTGGAAATGAAGGAAAATCCAATGCCTGGCAGCGGGGCCTGCTAAGATCAAACATCACCTGGTGGGGAAACGAGGAGACAGAAAAAAGAAAGATGGAGGAAAGTATGACCAGTACTGTTGGGTCTGGGCGTCTGAGGCTTCAGCCCCGAATGTTTTATTAATAGTCCTGGATCTAAATAGGCTGTATATATTTCCAAACAGGAAATGGCGCAGGGACCAACACAGGGATGAACACAGACTAACTGAGGGAACAAAGGGAAACACACAGGGATATAGACACAGAAAACTAATCACAAGAATAAGACACAGCTGGAGTAGGTGGACACGGTCAAAAGGAGGGAAAAGGGGACTGGCTTACAACAAGGGTGAAGCAAACAAGACTAGCACACAACAGGTGTGAAGGGAAGACTCTGGGAACAGGGAAGGAATAACGGAACTGGTGGAAGTCAGGTGTGACAGAAAACGGGTGGGAAAACACACAAAGACAGGAAGTAAAACCTGATACGACACGAGGAGAGAATCTACAAAATAAAACAGGAAGCAGAATAAACATGAATGACTAACATGAAACAAAGAACACATACAGGAAAGCCCAAAACAAAGTCCACAAGATAACCCAGAGGCCTGTGCTACGCAGCAGGATTTGAAGTTAGCAAGGTAACTGCGGGGTTAACTCAGGGTTTTCAGTACTACAAAGCTGGTTCTCTTTTTACTGGGATAAATCACCGTGGCAACTTATGCTGAACAGCTAACCTGCTCCACAGTCGGTTAACTTCAGGCAATCAGCTCAAAAGCGGTCAACATCCCGACCTCTGGCCAATCAGATCACTGAAGAGAAAAGATTCTGTGAACAAAAGTCTGGAGTGACAAGTAAAAAAGAGGAGCATGTATGCTGTTATAGGTTAGTAGTATGCTGACAGCAACATAGTACTGAAAACCTGACTTAACCCTGAAGTTACCTCGCTAACTCCAAATCCCTCTTTGTAGTACAGGCCTCTGGAACATGATAACGAGATCTAATAATGTGAAAGTTTGGATCCTCTGTAACATTCAAGCAGCGCATTTTGTGTGATCGTGTGCACTGTTACTAGTCCATACCCATTATGTACAGCATATCATACCATGACTTAGTCATATCAAAAATTAGAAAAAAAACCCAACAACATTCGGCCACAGGGGGAGCCACAGCGATCTGTTGCATTTTAGCCATTTTTAAGCATTTTTCTGTTGTTATAGCGCCACCCAGTTGCCAATTAGAGTTAAATTTCTCCAGTCACCTTGAGGCATCCTGTTCTACATATCTACCAAGCTTAGTAAAAATCGATATGTCGGTTAGGCCTAGATAAGAAATTAGCTCTCTAGCATGGGCATTTGTTTGATGGGGTCAATAATGGAGGGGTCCCCTCAGATTATGTGTGGTCATATGCCTACAAAGTTGCGTGGTGATGGGTGAAACCCTTGAGATGTTATACACCTTTATGTGATGAGCCACGCCCTCAGCAATATTCATTGTCTTATAGAAGCTCAGTTTTAGTAAGTTTTCCAACTTTTGCCAAGAGGGATTATGTTCACCAAGTTTCATGCAGATCGGTCAAACTTCCTAGGGAGAGATCGATTTGAAGTGTTTTTCAAAAAATTCAAAATGGCGGAAAATCTATATACTGGAAGTTATGGGTTCTTGAGGCAAATGTGTTCCTCATGAGGAGAGGCATCTCTGTGCAAAGTTTCATGTCTCTACGACATACGGGGCATGAGATATGCCCATTCAAAGTTTGCAATTTCAATTGGTTGCTATAGCGCCCCCCTTTGGCCAATTGATGTAATATTGCTTCATTCGCATCCAGAAAGTGTCTCTTGGAAGAAGAGGAATAGAAGTGTAATGTAGCATAAAATGGAAATACTCAAGCCTCAGAATTCTCTAAATTTTAGGGACAGCGATTGCAAATAATTCTGATTCTATTAAAAAACTAATTACTAACAACTTCTTTTTTTATTTCTAAATTCATAATTGGTCTGGTAAATTAAATGTTTGCCAAAGTTTTTTGCTGTAAGTCAGATGCCAGAGTGCATTAAAAATAAAAGCATAAAAATACAGCTTGTTCATAAATAAACATTTCTTGGGGGAGGTTCCCCCTACAGAGGTCCAGGCTAAGCCCCTAGTGTCCTCCAATCCCAGAAACACCCCTGGGGATGACAGAGAAAGAGGAAGGGAGTGAGGTAGGATAATTTAACAGCAGTTAGTGCAAAGCTGTTCAGCCTTGCAGATGCTACCAGTTGCCTGAAGTGTATTGAGGGAGAGGAAGCAGATCGCTGATTAAAGGTAATGGCAGCAGGTGGCAATGGTTGACAGCTTGTGTTTAGTCTCATTTGTCTGTTTTTATTTGTGGGCATTAAGTAACTGAATGCAAACAAGCTTAAAAATGCAATGACATTTTGACAGTGAGCCCAAAAGTTTTAAATGACTACTGACCCACTTGTGGCAGAACTCTTGAATTTTGTTCACTGTTTTAGTCTCTCTTTCTTTGACCCAACATTACAGCACCTGGCAGTATGCCTGTGATAGCTGCCAGGAGAAGGCGCTGCACTAAACTGCAGTGGCGCTCATATCAGCATATGAGGTTCAGTTTTATGGGGCCTGTTACGTATACGTCATAAGATAGGGAGGTTTGATTAAGGATGAGAAGTCACGGGTGTTGATTTTATTGTGTTTGCGGTGTGTCATCATGATGTAAACAATGCCAACAAGGCTTTTCAGGATCCAAAAACCAGCTTGGATCCAGCGTCACGGACAGAAGGCGGCTTATAGAGTGCTGAGGTTAACCATTCACATAGAACTGGAGGCTGCTGACATGCTGACTGTGAGCCAGCTTTTGTTGACGATGAAATGGGCTTCAAAGTCATGCCATGCTGCGTCATCACATCTCCCTGACCTGATTTTTTTAAAGGTCCTCATGCTTGTATTAACTCTTACACTGATATGAGCTTTGCTACTGTTACAGCCGCTGCTTCCCATATTTTACCTGTTTCTTTTTTCTATGCACCCGAGAGGGTCTTCAGTTCTAAAGTAATTGCCATTGGGGATTATTTTTCAATGCTGCCTGTGTGTTATTTATAATGCTGGTGTGAAGTCCATGCTATTTGGCTTTATTCCATCTGCAGGGAGCGTACCTAAGAGGACAACTGAACTGCTGAGTAAAAGAGCATTGCCATTTCAATTTGCAATATGTGGCTCAATAAACAGATTTATTTCTGACAGGGAGATTTTCAAGTGACTTTCAAAAAGCACCCCTCGCACTGTGTAATCACACTGCCCCCCTATAACTACACCAGTTTAATAAACATCTCCACAGTGGTTTCCTTATGTGGCAAAGGGCAATAAGTGGGAAAAGTTTGAAGAGGAAGGACAACACCACCTGGTAATTACACCTCAGGAAAAACTTTTTCAAGAACCTTAAATTGAGTTTAAAATTGTGAATAGTGCACACAAGGTCGTTACTGAAACAAGGACAGATTCGTGAGGTCAAAATAAACCAAATACTTTGCTGAATTGAGCAAAAATGAGCAAATAAGAAAACATAAACAAAAACAGAACAAGGGGAAGTGAGCAGAGGCCACTCGCGGAGAGGCAGACTACACTGAGGGGTGTCCAGGGGTGCCACCACCTATTCACCTCAAATGCAACACAGCAATACTCACGGCAAAAATGATGCAATTTACACTGTCGGACTGTGTCCTAGTGCTTTTACTCGCATGCATTAAGTGCAGGAACCTCACCATAGGTGCCTAACCTCCCGACAAGATGGCACTCTGCTTCACTGAAAGGAAATAACTTGTACAAACAAAATAATTACAACCAACTAGGGTAACCATATTTTGATTTCCAAAAAAGAAAACACTTCGCCCGGCCACGCGATAGCCTACTTAAATGATACTCGCAGTTTACCCAAAGATGCCTTATAATTTTAATATATTTAAAGTTAATATGTATGGATAGAAAATTCAGTTATATTGCAAATTATATCTCTCAAAGACAGAAATTCAGATAGGCCCCTATAGATAGGGGACACATACACACACTAGAGTGTGGCTACCCGATCTGAGCCTGACGGTTCCGACGGTAGGCCTACCCGATGGGTCGGGCCGGGTTCGGTCAAAAATGTATAAACTGTATTCGGGCTCGGGTTGGATTTGGTCAGCTTTCAGTAAAAATGTAGTGTAAAAATAAATAAAATCCTATTGTCTGTCCTGTTTATTGCTTGGGGACTGTTATTTACATGACAACACCTGAACATAACACACATACACATTGGCTGTTTGTTTCTACCGCTCCCCTCGCTGGAAGCCTCGGACCTCCAGCCGCCCGCCTCCGCCTTGATTAAACGCTGAAAATTAAATGAAAGAGGGAGAGAAGTTTTCCTATTTTATCTTATTTTGTTGTATTTCTCCCTCTCCCCTCGCTGGAAGCCTCGGACCTCCCGCCGCCCGCTCCCGTCTCAAACACGGAGGTCTCCCTCTCCGCTGAGCACCCACGGCGCACGCCCAGCCTGTTAAATAGCCTGTAACCATAACAACTGTGTGACACAAACTCAGTGCTTTAGTATTAAATAATGTCGGGCTCGGTTCGGTTTTGGACATGACAAAAATATGCGGCCCGTGCCGCACTCTAACACACACACACACACACACACACACACACACACAATTTATAAACACCCCCCGGACGCCCCGGACAGGACGTGAAAAGTGGACATGTCCGGGCAAAAGAGGACGTTTGGTCAGCCTACAACCAACCAAACCACCCAGTTGGTTTAACAACAGCAAAAATAGCAAAACAAAGATAGAAGACAGCAGCAGGTAAACCTACAAAAGGAAAAACAAAATGAATGGGGCTCACCATGCTGCATACTAAAATATTTGCACTGGAACCCAACTTACCACCTCGGATAAAGGGCAGTAACAGGATCACTCATAGGTAGGACAACAGGGTTTCTAAATGCATTGTGCACGGACCAGAGCAAAGTTTAAAATGAAAGGCAAGTAACTAAGAGCACAGGGTTAAAAGCACTGGCTTGTCTAAGGGAAATCTACCTGTTAACAACCATCCACAATAGGGATGAGGACAGGAGCCAAAAGAATGATCCCAGCCACCAAGGGCCCGCCAAATGCCTGAAACACACTGAGAGAAAGGAGCACCCCACCATTTAAATTTGATTGTTTGTAGCTGTGTTCATTTATTAACAGATATTTGAAGAATATTCTATATGGAAGCTTAAATGCAACCAAGGCTGTTTTTTGTTTTTGGACTGTACTCCGAGGTCTCAGACTTCACCCTGGACAGTACTCTTCGATAACAAAGCTCGAAAGCTACTTTGCCATCTACACACGAGGGAGGTTCTCAAATTCCCCTGGGGAGCATTTGTTTTTACAACAGTGTTATCACGTTTAAAACATCAACTTTAAGTGAAATTGCTCGTGTCTTTTATGGTCTATATGATAAGAAATGATCTGAAACACTGATTAACGGGAAATAGATAAATAGAAAAAGCAGATACAATCATCAGACAGCAGATAACAATTTTATCATTCTCTTCTGCTATGAAAATAAATTGATTTGCCAGCCAGCCAGCTATCTGGACAATGTGGGACAGCATCCTCTGAGGCATTTCCTCTCCTTCTTTATGACCACTATATTGAAAAATAATGGAACAAAATTACTGATCATAATCAGACTGCCAATATAAATGTAGAGCACATAGTCCCTATTGACTAATGGCAGTGTTTTTAATTTGAATGTTTGCATGGCTGCACACAGACACACTTATTTTATTTTCACATCTTGACAAGCTGATTGTTGTTTTCTGTTTCCTAGAATTGGTCTCATCATCGTCGTTGTTGACTAGAGCAGGATGAGGGGTGCATCCTCCACCTGCTTCTCTCTGTTGGTCATAATGTATCTCATTGTAAATGCATGGTGCGTGTTTGGGCATTTCTTCCGTGACAAGAAATGTGGCAACCAATTAAAAACAAAAAAGACAAGCAGTCATTTTAGAGCGGACCTCCACAAAGGTGCATCCTCAGTAAGTACTCACACTCACAGGAATCTACCAGTATTTACCAGAAGCAAAACCTTGGGGCAGTCTGGGCTACTTGGCTTACGAAATCATTTAATTAATCTAGGGTCAGAATTTTGAGGCAGAAAACCTGAAGAGCAGAGCCTGAAATTTAATGACTTCCAATAATTATTTTACACAGGACACAATGGAGAGAATATCAACAATTACAATTAGTTTTATTGGAAGAAGCAAAGCAGGTTATATTTCTTACCCCTTGCTTTAATCATACTCCTCCCTGCTATCATGCTGTGGGCAAAAAATTTAAGTGACAATCCAAGTAATTCTATGGAAATCAACTTCAGTTTGCTTTAGAGACTGCCTGAAATACATAAGCACCATTTATTTCTGTATTAAGGAGGCATCGCAAATGTTTGTCCAGATATAAGGACATACATGCTATCAAGGTTGAAGCAGAATGAAGTGCTTTAAAAGGTTAACATAAGAGAATTGAGCTTTTTATTTGGTAAGCAAATCTTTCAGCGGCTGTCTCCGTGTTTGATACCGAACAGTCTTTCAGGACAGCAGCAATTTGTTTGCAAATCAGGCAGCAGGTCACACTCATCATTCTTCCTCGCCTCTGTTCCCACCTAGGACAGGAGGTGCCAACGATGTCTTTGAAATGATAAAGAGATTGCTGATCCAGTCTCCTTGCAGTAAGAGGGTCCTCTCATACAAGCAACTTCAAGATAAAAAAACGTACTCTCAGTTTAGCACAATTTTAGACATGTTTTTGTAAAGTTGGGTTCATTTTATTTTTGGTGCTGTATCTTTTCAAGATGTTTATAGTCACTTCAATCACACAAGTACAATCATGTGAAATATTTTCACCAAGAGCGTTGACTTAAGAAAAAGAGTAAATACATAGTTAAAGGAACAATGTTAGATTTAGACATAGCTCAGACATCCAGAGTGAGCTCGAAGTAGAGCTGCTGCTTCTTTGCGTCCAAAGGGGTCAGTTGAGGTGGTTCAGGCATCTGATCAGGATGCCTCCTGGGAGGTGTTCCGGGCACATCCCACTGGTAGAAGTCCCTGGGGCAGGCTGGGGTGCTTTGCACAGCCTGCTGCCGCCGTGAACCGGCCCTGGATAAGCAGATGAAATTGGATGGAGGGATGGATACCCCCAAATTCCACCAGATGCGTGTGGGTTGCGTCTGTGCTCTGGAACGGCAGCGGAGCTGATACGTTTCAATTCTAGTCAATGTGTGTGCTTCCACCGGCTGCGGCTGTGCTGCGTTCTGGCTCCATCACAGCTGCAGCGCTCTGGAGCCCTCTGCAACAGATATGCAGGACTTCTATTTTTCCCGGACGCCGGGGCACAGCGCAGCACTTCAGCACAGAGCAGATCGTGCAGGGTAGGACGTCGTGCACAGAAACAAAATAAAACATCTGGTTAATTTTCAAAATAAAATACACAGTGTTCACGGCGGATCATATTTCCCTACACTACACCTTGAAAACATCATAAAGGCGGAGGCAGGCCTAAAGTCAACAGGTCAGAGGTATTCAGACGTCATTTCACCCCGTTGACACCATGGATGAGGAGATGTTAATCATGGAGATGCACCGAGATGTCTTCCTACTACTCCTCCTCTGGTTTTGTGGTTCTGTTTATAGAAACTACATCTTGTTATATCACACGATTATGCGTGAATTCGCGAGATCGCATGGGTCCTCGTGACTCCCGCTGTCCGGCGGAGCTGCTCCGCTCCGCACAGCAAACGCAGCCGGTGGGTGTTGACAGACGGCGGAGCACGCAGTGGATAACCAGCGCAGCCGTTCCGCAACGGACATGCATCCAGTGGAATTCCGGCAATAGTGGCATCTAGCGGTGAGGATTGCAGCTTGCAACCAGCTGAAACTTTTCCTGGTTAGAATTCATTGTTCAAGAAGTTGTTAATCAGGAGCTGAATTATCCTCAAATTCCTCTCTAAAACAAACAGAGCAGGTGATTACACCAATCAAAACACTGAATCAATTTCATGTCACTAATCAGTGTTTCTCAACCACTATTCGGCATGTCAGAGACAGGCCGCTAGCCCAGCACCTGCTAATGTGTGCTTGCCTTTTTTCTCTGAAAACCCAAGATCCAGATGTGCAGGAGGTTTTTACTAGGAGCTGGATTATCTTCAGAGGTCTTGTCGTGGACCAAGCAGTCAAAGCACAAAAAAACACAGGTTTAAAGTTAAAAAAAGGGGGGGTTATTTTCCCAAAAACTAAATTTTACAAAGCAAATGACTAGAGATAACAGAATTGGAGTTATAGCGACCTTAAAGGAGGTCAACAAAACATAAGTCTACTGGAAAATAAGGCTAACAAAACCAGACGTTAACTCAATGAACAGACCTTACAGAGTGAGACAATGGGGAAAGATATATATACTGCCTGATCAGCTCAAATTAAACATGAAGGGGAGAACTTACTGAGTCAATAACTAAGACTAACACAACTATCACAGCTGATTTGTTCCATGGGATGGCCCTTTGCGTAAAACCAGGCTCTGCCCTCAGCCCCATCTTTTGCCCAACTACAACCAGGAAGTAACTTCAGGTAACTCAAAGACAAAGAGAAAGAAATTAATAACTTAGACAAGCAAATAGCAAAGTGATGAAACAAAATGTGCACACTTTATCTAGAAAACAGTGTTGTCAAAGTGCTAATAAATTTTAAAGTAAACAAACTGGTGTGTATATTTTAAGTGACTACAAATTAAAGGCAACTGAATATGTGGTAATGGTGTGAGTGAGTCATTCAACCTTTTGTGTGGCTGTGGGCACGGCCGTCACAGGTCTCCTCTTTGATTTAAATCTGTAAAAACACTTCATAAGGCAGTTTCACATTTAAAAAAATCTGCGTTTTTCTGAAGCTTTTGTCACTACAGAGCCGACATGAAAATGTGAATGGCCCTATCAAGAGCCAGTGCTTGGTTTGTCCACTCTGGGCTACTGTGGAAACATGCCACAATAGAGGTTAGATTAGAGTTTGTGTGTGTGTGTGAGTGAGTGTGTTATTCATTTAGTAATCTTATAGCCTTCGGGAGAAAGCTGATCTTCATTCTGCAGGTGCGTGCTTTGAGAGTTCTGAACCTCCTACCTGAGGGCAGCAGGGAGAGCAGGCTGTGCGCTGAGTCCTTAATGACCCTCAGGGACCTCCTTATTTCCCATTGTTTTTTTGTCTTGCTGTGTAGCTCAGACAATGTGGCAGCTTCTCAAGGTATTTCCTGTGAACGCACCCTGCACAATGGATTTTAATAGCAGTTCATTTTATATATGAAACTACTCACTTTTGGGTGACAGTCCCCAACGACTGACGGCTTATCTCAAGACTCAGCATTTTGCTTTACCGTTCAACAACCGGCAAGGAAGAAATCCGTTGTGCAAGCAGCATAAATCACAACATCTTCATTGACAATAGTCTCAATAGACCGTGGCAGGCTGAGGGAAAGAGGGCACAAAGACAAAGCGAGTACACAGCAGCAACATTTCACAGCAACATGACAAGAGTTGTTTTGAGATAAAGTGCAGGGAAAGCTGGGATAGGCTGAATGTTACAATGATGATAACTGTGAGCGAGGACATGAACATTTCTATGTAATGAAAATAATGCTAATGTTTCTCTGCATGGCTTACTGACATCTTCCAACCATATCGGTATATAATATACTGTATTTTATAGGCTTCGTGTTTGTATGCAGTCTGCTGGCATTTGAAGCTGAGCTCTCACACTGAATGCTCCACAACAAAAGAGCCATTCAGCTCCGTTCCATTAGACTTGGCCTTTATATAATGTGAGTGAGAGATACACTGCAAGATTTTCTCCTCTGTGGATGATTTCACTCCAGTGATTTTACTGGACACATTTGGATGGATGGCTTGTGCTACTGGCACCTGTGTTGCATTTCCCATTTTGTTTTTCTGATGGACTGGTTGTCAAACCGTGCAGTATGCAGAAAACTGATCAGATGCATCGGGGTGCAAAAAGTAAATGAAGTCCGCTTCTCAAAGAAAAGAGAATTGGCCATGCTGTTCCTTTTAACAAAATGCTGGCATGTTATGTTTGCTAAATGCCAGCTGCCACAAAATCCTCTATATTCACAATAATAGAATAAACAAATACAAATAATAGATGAAGCATACGTCTCTGAAGTGAGCTGGCAGAAGAGTACAACTGGATAAAGATATATTTTACTTTGACGTCTGCAAGTCAAAAATCTATCCTATAATAAAGATATCATACCTAAAATGGGTCAGCAGTTTCTCTGCCAGGATGTGGGGTTAAATCATATTAAAAGCTGAAGAAATGCCAACATATAAGTGTCGTGGGGAATTTTAAGCCTTCCAGATCCTTTGAGGGGATATTGAGCTGAGTGATGGCAGCGTCCAAATCTCCCCTCTTAGCTCAGTAAACAAACTGCAGGAGGAAGTTTTCCGCAGACCCCACTATCTCATTTTTCATGTTTTGTACCCCAAAGAGACGAAAGAGAACTGAAGTGAGAACACACGTCTCATTAGAGAACACAGCCAGCAGTGCATCAGCACATCTCTCTACACAGCTGTGTTCTTTGTCTGTAGGACGTGTGACTTGAAAATCTAGGTTTAACTTTTGAGAAATATACTTACCTTTAAACACACTTGTTCCCTAAAGAAGTTGTTTGACGTTTTAAAAAAATGCACTTATTTGCTTTCTCGCAGACTTAGATGAGACGATCAATACCACTTTCATGACTCAGAGTTTCCCAACAATTTCTTTGAAGCTACATTAATTTGTTTTTTGTTGACTGGGAGCAATGCAACAAGCTGTAAACACAACATTATATGTAACCCTATAAAATTGATTTGCATTAGCAGACAGTCAGCTATTTACACACTCAGCAGACAGAGCAACATAAGTATTTATTTGGAGTTATTTGTCCTTTTGTAACTCTCCTTTAAGCTCTGTTTTGGTCTCCACCAACAAAACACTATGTTCAGCAGCTAGTTTCTGAAGTGTTCTGGTTTCTGTTTGTTGTCAGAGTAGTATTGACCACTCATGGCTGAGTGGGCTTTGGTCAACAGTCTGTGCAAAGAGCAGAAGAGACAGAATGCACTGGATTGTAGGAGCCAATACTGAGTTTAAGATAGTTAAGATTTTTGTTGTAGGTTTATGGTGTGCTTTTGTACTTACTGTTGTTTGAAGCCATTATCACATGTTCTGTTGAGGTGAACTCTTGTCGTGTGTTAAACATCCAGTTTCCCAATATCTAATAGTACCTGAACTATGCTCTGAACTATGTGCACCATGGCTTAGAGGCAGGGGCTCCGCCAGGGATTTTGGGCCCATGAAAAGAATTTTTACATAAAACTATGAATTTTGATGGTATTTTTGACTATCATTCCCACATTTGTGAAAAAAGAACAATCTCTTCCTCCACTTCCACATTCCTCCCTGACAAACTTGAAGAGGATCCTGGACCTGGCTCTGTGTACGTTATAGGCCTGACCCAAAAAATTCAAAGCTTCGAATCTTCGTTCGATGGCACGGGATTCAATTGTGAAAAAAAAATAGAATATTCTGCCTTTTTTTTTTCCTCCCGTTTTTTGGGGGGACCTTGAACGCAACACCATCTATCATACAAAGCCCGACATGCAATGAATGGAGACCTATTATCCTGCTTGAACACAGACAACTAAATTCTTTCAACAATGTGACTCAAAATAATGATACTGGACTACAGAGCCAGGGTATTACACTGCTGGGATTGATTAGTGAATGGCTTTCAGGTGAGCAGGCAGATTGACAGCAGGACTGATGAGAGCCACACCCAGACACACAGAATTTATAGCCTCAGCTAATTTGCAATGCCTGTCCCTAGCTGGGCCTTAAGATACAAAAGACTCAGCAACAAGAACACAGGTAACAGTGCAAAGTACAAACAACAATAAAAATACAGAGAGGACAATACAAGACACAAACTGCAAAACAAAATAAGCACCACAGAATAGGAGGCACCAAATTAGTCATGACTGCATACATGTTTCCTCTTCAAAAACAGTTGCAGTTTGAGTAATGAACTTAACCAGGATCCAATTTGAGTTCTGTAGGTAAAGTTAAAAAAAATTCCACATGTCAATTCCACGGAGTGAAAAAGCTGTTTGTCCAAATGAGGATTTACAAAGGTGAACCTTTCAATTTCCTTACAACCTAACAAGTTATTTCCTCTGAATGTAGGATTGATTGATTGATTGATTTTGTTTATTTAAGTGTCATGCACATTAAAGTGCCCAGCCCACCTTTCATCTGGCAGCCGAAGAAGTCGGTTCCAGAGCCGAACCATTTCGCATCTTTGCTTAATAAGACAGGATTCCCAACCTGTGTCCCCATCTACAACACCCTTTACAGTGAATCTATGAACTCCAAAATAGCACCTCAGGGCGTGACTCTGAATCGTGTTACTTTCAGGGGAATCCCTAAAGGAAATAGTTGGCTGTTTGCTGTAGTCTTTGCTACAATGTGAGGCGGCCTTCATCGCCATTATGTCTTTTTATGTGTCTTGGCCTGAAGCAGTAGCTTAGCCCTCTAAGAAATACACATATTTGCTCCCTGAAACAGTAAAACTGTGGGCTGGTAAACCAAAGCAATGAGCTAACAGATACTAAAACTCTGTAGAGTTGAACAAGAAACAATTACACATAGTCACTGTTTCCATCGTTGATCTAAAACTTTTGATTACTGCAGCCTTAAAAACAAAATAGTCAAATTTCACTGACCTTCCTCTTTACGATATAAGCCATTCATACAAATATTATAAGACTCACCTTCACTGTTTTCCTTGTAAGATCACTCAGTCCTTCTTCTGCTGGCACTGACGTGTCTCTTCAGTGATTACAAACATGTTCGTCTTGGTCAACATGTCCTCGGACAAACTTCTGCTGTATTTCTGAGGGAGAATGAGTGTACAGGATATCAGGTCTCAAACATGATCGTAGCCGGGGGGTTCAATTTTCATCCAGCCAGGCAGACAACACCGTCCTTGACAGGCTAAATAGCAATTCTATAAGAAACTTATCAAGCACTGTGTATTTCTATGAATAGCAAATAACATCCAATACAAGGCTGTACATGCATAGAAATTTCAATTTTTGTCATGCCAGGCACTCAGGGAAATGAAATCGCTAGACACCCAGACTGACATGTCTCGTCTCTGCCACTGTTTCTGTTCAGATAATAGAACTTGTTAACGCTGGATAAATTACAGAGTCAAAGTCGTTGCTGGCCATCATAGCTCTATCTCCTTTATTTCTTTATGTAATGAATCAATTTTTCATAACGACCCCTTTGCATTTATATAAAGGAGAGATTTTTGAACTGCGGGAAATAAAGGGTTGTGAGGAATACTGTCATAGAGTGCCTGCTGGAGGTGGATCTGCTGGAAACATTGTGCTGCTGCTGATAAATCTTAATGTCCCCGGACGCCATGGCAGCCACTGATTAAAGTCCCCACTAACAGGGTATCGGTCAAGCACTGCAGCACTCTAATGTTGTCGCTTTAATAAGGCTTTGATTACATTTTTTTTACAGCTGGTAACACACAGTTGGGGGGGTGGCTTCTTTGAGGAGTTTGCATGTTCTCCCCGTATCAATGTGAGTTTTCTCCAGGTACTCCAGCTTCCTCCCACAGTCCAAAGACATGCAGGTTAATTGGTTACTCTAAATTGTCCATAGGTGTGAATGTGAGTGTGAATGGTTGTCTGTCTCTATGTGTCAGCCCTGTGATAGTCTGGTAACCTGTCCAGGGTGTACCCCGCCTCCTGCCCAATGTCAGCTGGCGGCAGTAGCTCAGTCCATAGGGACTTGGGTTGGGAACCGGAGGGTCGCCGGTTCATGTCCCTGTCCGGACCAAATATGGAGCGTGGACTGGTGGCTGGAGAGGTGCCAGTTCACCTCCTGGGCACTGCCGAGGTGCCCTTGAGCAAGGCACCGAACCCCCCCAACCACTCGGGGCACCTGACCAAGGCAGCCCCCTCACTCTGACATCTCTCCACTTTAGTCCCGTTTCCACTGAAGAAGTTCCTGGTACTATTTGGGGGGCAGGAACTATTACAGGAACGTCCTCTCGCTCGGCCCTCTCAACCGCCGTGTCTCCACTGAGAGAGTGGAGTACGAGGAAGGTTCCTGTAAAGTTACCGGGCTCTGTATGTGACGTAATCGTTGCGCGACCATGTTGACCGGGGCGACGTAGGGGCGTAGGGACGCCGTTAGCCGTTAGC